>NW_021166987.1:15521-59165 GCF_900634415.1 Cottoperca gobio | reverse complement strand
CTGTGGGTAAAATTAGATATTTATTCATCTGAGCACGCACTGTTTTGAATGTATCAACTAAATGACCACAATATGACAACCAATATCATGTGAGACACATTTATTTGTCTGCTAATCAGTCTGATCTGATGCTGGCATTTAACACGGATGACAACACTCAATAACTAACAACAGGAATAGATTGAGTCTGAAAAGCAACAAGAAGCACAACTCACAACAACAATTAAATTATATTTCAGCTGTTTGCAACACTTGACTAGTCTAAAACCTTTAAACAGTACATTATCTCACGTCATCATCCATTCACACACAGCCAGAGTGAGTCAGAGGCTACCATACAAGGTGCACATCAGCTCATCAGTCGTGATAACCATTCACACACACACACACTCACACACACTCACACACAGCAATTTGGGGTTCAGTATCTTGCCCAAAGACACTTGGGGATCGAACCACTCTACCCTCCTGAGCCACAGCTGCCCGAAAAGTGTGTGTTTGTAATGAAACTGGGCCCCAGGTAACAAACTATATTTAGGTTCCAAGTTTTAAAAGAACATGAGCCAATGAGCTTGAAAATTAAAAGGTCAGCTAGAGAAAGTAAATGATGCACGGAATCTAAACTAACTAATAGATTGGTTATATATAATGATGTGTTTACCACATTTCATGGCAATGCATAAGATAATTGTGGAGGCATAGCAAAATATCTGGACCAAAGTGGTGGACATTGCCGTACTTATAGTGTTAAAGTTAGGCTAAAAGAACCCCAGATTTCACACAACAGAAGGCATGCTTACGTATTTATGCCACAAATTGACATACAGAATAACACACTGATATCACACTGAGCTGAAATAGTATTTATAGTAGATATTGCCCCATTGTGTCAAAAGCATTTAGAGAAAGGAAGCTGTTCTGATGGCAGGAGGATGGGCGGCTAATTGTGCTGATTGTTAGACAACCAAAAAGAGAAATTGCTCAAGTGATCTATTATCTTTGCAGGTTTCATTTATAAATGAAATCGAAATGATAAGTTTCAAACTACAAAGACATGTGGGATTCATCAAACATTTTAGCACAACACAATACTGTTCACATATGTGTTGACACTCCAATAGCAACAGCTGCACACTTGTTGTTGAGTAGTTTCTTTGGTTTTGTTCCTTTGTTTGGTGAAATGCTTCTGTGCTTTGTACTTCTGGTCGATCATAGTAAATGCCCTCCTTTTGTGTTTTGTCATTTCATTGTGTAGAGTTCCATTAAACTTTCCTCACAGAGTTGTTATCACATAATTTCATAATTGGTTTCTATTTTCCAAGAGTCACCTTGCAGAGACTGCGAACAGTGATTACTGGGTCAGACGGTAAAGGTCATAAAGATCAAGGTAGATAACAAAAGCTCATTGAACACTGAAGCAGCAAAGCGGTAGTGTCGAGGAGAATGGTAGTGAAGAAAGGCTTGTGACCTTGTCAGTTTAAGTCTGATGAATCAACTGAGAGGAACCGTCTTTTTCTTTAATAACTTCTGTGCAGATCACCTTCCACCTCCTCTGTGTGCTCAATGAATAATCACGTACGGATGTGGTGGTAGAACTATATGCTCTTTAATACCCTTGTCCATCCATCGTCTACCGCTTATCCGGATCAGGTCCAGCTCCAGTAAGGAACCCCAATCTTCCCTTCTCCGGGCCACATCCTCCAGCTCCGACTGGGGGATCCCGAGGCGTTCCCAGGCCAGTGAGGAGATATAATCTCTCCACCGAGTCCTGGGTCTTCCCCGGGGTCTCCTCCCAGCTGGACGTGCCTGGAACACCTCCCTAGGGAGGCGCCCAGGTGGCATCCTTACTAGATGAACCACCTCAACTGGCTCCTTTCAACATAAAGGAGCAGTGGCTCTACTCCGAGTCTCTCACGGATGGCTGAGCTTCTCACCCTATCTCTAAGGGAGACGCCACCCGTCTGAGAAAACCCATTTCGGCCACTTGTGCCTCCCAAAAAAGAAATTCTATATATAGATACCGCAATAATATCAATATAGTGAATTGTTTTGGCCGCGATAATCGTGTAGTTAAAATATGATATCCTAACAGCGCTTCTTCAAGAAATCTCATTGGCTTGAGAAAATGATTCACATTTTCCTTTTTCCAACTTGTTGGGATTTGGCTGCAAATGTTGGATGAATTTCAGTTGTCAAAAATATATTTAAAAAAAACAAAGTAGCAGCTGAAAACGGACTGCACAGAACAGGCCCCGCTCACCAACCTGACCTAGTTTTAACAGCTGAACATGCACCATGATTGAGAGCTCATGGAAACTAGTTAGCAAACGAGCAGAGAAGTCGAAAAAGCTCAAAACAATGACGAGTGGTAGAAACATACAGCTTTTGATCTTTGTTTTGTAAATGTTTGGAGTGACTTGAATCCGTGCAACATGTGCACTAAAGTGGCAATAATTCCATAATGGAGAAGAAACTTGATTTTGCGTAAAAGTGGAACTGAGAATCTAACAAGCAGAGTCCAGTCTGAACACGATATCTGCCTGTAGGACGGAGGTGTGTGCTGGGGTGTGTGAATATTCCCTGTTGGTGCCTTGTGTGTGCATTGTTTGTACCCATTGTGTGTTTCATATGTGTGTGTGTGTGACCCTTTTTCTAGTCTATGTGATGATATTATAATTAACTCATTAGTTAGAATTAATTCTACCTCCTGCACCACATCCCCATGTGCCGACACACACACACACACACACACATGCACACACACTGCGCAGGAAGGCCCCCTGGCGCTGCTCTGTGCTGAGCCTGTTTTCCTTCCATCGTTTGGTGATTACACTTTAATCTGCATATATGAAGTGCTTTCACCTGTATTTAAATGTAAGGTTAATTAAATGTGCCTTTTCTTTATTTTACATACACCTTGTAGAACACCATAGACCCCTTTCACATACCACATTTGAAATGTAACAGTAGAAAAAGCACAAATGTAATTAATTAAACTAATGATGGTTTAATTCTATGTGGCAGTTTCAGTTTCAGGTCCTGGTCGTGTGCATGCTAGCTCACTGTCACCCTGCCGTGACTCACTGGGACGCTTTCGTAGCAAATCAAAAAGTCTGCTGTGAAATAGGCCCGCTTTATTAAAAAACAAATGACAATTGGTCACACATTTCTCAACATTGAGAAGTGGACTGAACTGTGGATCACTTTCATTGCTTTGACACTAAATTCATCATCTTTCAAAATCCACAAAGTTTTCTTACTGAAACTCAACCGCCACCAAAACCTTATTGTCCACATGTTTACATACTATTTTCAAAACTGTTACATTTATGTTAAAAACACAGGATAACACAAATTTACTGTAAATGACACGGTGATTTTCTACATTCTGCTACACGTACATCGTTGTAGATGATTGTCTGTGTCATAAGGGGGCACGACTCCATGCAGTAATCATTTTAAATATCACTTTTAATTAAATATGTGAACAAGCATTTTACAAATCAACAAAACGTACAAGCAGGTATTAAGAGGCCTCAAAGGTGACAGTGGATTATAAATAGACTCTTGACTTTCATAAGATTTGATTTGACAAACATATTATATCTGTGGTTTGATTAGTGCTCCTCCAGTAGGCTCACAGACATCATCTCCTGAGTGTTGTAGTGTACTATTTGTTTTTGATTCATTCAGAAATAAGGAGCCTAAATTAGGATTATTTGAGTTTTGCCTTTTAGGGAGTCACATTATCTGATTCATTCACTGACATTGTCTGCTTTTAAACAATGAATAAAACTGAAATTGGCTTTAGATGCTCTTATTCTGTCTAACTTTGTACTCATTTTTATGTGTTTGCTGTGAAGCACTTTGGGCTGCAATTCTTGTATGAAAGGGGCTATACAAATAAAGTTTATTATTATTATTATTATTATTATCATGCTGACCACTGTAAAAATCTATATGGTGATCTTTAAGGAATCATTGAAAAGATATTCATTGGAAGAAGAACAATGAGACTTTAGAAAAGGGAAATTAGAGGAGGAAACATAAAAGGGCGAATAATTGAGGAAAGTGTTCTGACATTTTCAGTCTTTCTCAGTACAGCTTCCAGGAGGATATTTATGTAATGTGTTTTTGATCCTTTGACTCTATCCACAGAGCAGAGTTGTGATGTTCAGGTTCCCTCAGGAACAGCAATGCTTTCACACACATATACAGACACACATATACAGACATATCTGCTTTTGCATGCATGTGCACACACATTAGATGCCTTTGAGGTCATCCTTTTGGTTTGATTTTTTTGTGGATTTTGTGGAGGACAGCCCAAAGCAAACAGGAATAATCCTAAAAAGAAAGAGGATATTTCAGAGGTGAGAAAATAAAAATGATGTAATTAGCTGTAAGAAGTTTATATTGCATTTTCATAACTAAACATACAGAAAAACTGAATCAGAGTCGGTCAGGAAAACAAAGCTGTGACGGGCAACAAGAACTTCTGCTCCATTATTGTGATGGCCCGTATACGAGGGGGTGCTCCCGATCTGTCTCACTTAATATTTGATAAACCTCCAACCTGTTGTTCAGGAAATTATTTCTGCAATGTGATTTTAGTTCATCAATAGCCAAGACTGTATATTTCCATGGTCACGAATGGTCACAGTCAGTTTGGATTTAAGTTGTGACTTGGATTTATAATTGTGATGGTTTCAGGCTCAAATCAAGAAATAGAACTTGATTTATATAATCTATACTTTTTTTGGATTTGGAGTTAATTAAAAGTTCAGATGCTGTAAGCTGAATATGTAAAGATGAATGTTTTGCCCCGTGGAGTTAGGATGTGCCTGTGAAAATCCAGTGTTTGACAATCTTCATCGAGTGTTTAATGAGCTACACAAGACGTGCGTATTAAATAGTTTGATCACATAAAGATTTAAAGGTCAAACTAGTCACTAGGCATGCTGGTGCTTTGTTAAATTAAGGATGCTAATGAGTCTACAAAAGACAAAGCATCTCTCTCTGTCCTTTTCTCTCTTTTCTTTCTTTCACTTTGGCTTTGACCTTTGTAAATGTGGTGGTGAGGCAGGGACATGAATGAATGGATGAGTCAGTGCACTAAATATGCAGTCAACACCAGAGTTTACTGCCTGTCATCCTCAGTGGACGACACTCATCCGGCTGCTTCCACTATTTCACAATATAATTTCAGCGGCAGTGTATAAATGACAGCTCTGTATCAAATTCATATGAATAGATTTCAAAGGCATAACAGGCGCCACCTAAAAGTCAAATTCTACATTAGCACTGTGAATTCTGCAAACTGCAATCAAACCAATTAGAATCAAAGTGTATTTTGATTGAGTCAAACCATGATCTTGTTTTTTATCTTCCAAAAAAAGCAAATAGATATGAATAGTGCAAGTCTTTTTCTAAATCTACAATAAATAACTTCGCTAATTTTGATCATCTGAGACAAAGACAGACTCCAATGTGACTATTCGTGATTATGACGCCATTATCTTGTCCCATTAGAGTGAAGTCACTCTCAATGTTGCCAGCTGAGTCAACTCATTAGAGCGCAGTTACTCATGTAGTCGAGTATTATATTATACAGTATGTATATTATACTAATCTCTTTTGTATAGCAGTTAATGTCCAAGAAATGAATAATGAAACTGTGGAAATAAGGAGATCTGCTGATATTTACAACTTGAACATTACTCCAAAAAAGGACTGCAGCATATTTGCTGTTACTTTAGAGCCTTAATTGTTAGTAAATTGACTAGACCTGTGTCTTTTATTTAGAGTAACACTACTCTTTATATATAAATGTTATAAATGACACTAGAATGATGTTTGACTGACAGCTGAACCTGCAGGAAGAGAGGCAACGTAAACATGTCTCTGGTAACTGTAGTTATGTAACAGTGTTTTGATAGTGGTGCTACAGAGGCAGAGCAATCTGGTATATATTATGTTATTATGAGTAGTTGTTCCAGTAGACCTTCTGTACTTAATTCAGTTGGAAACAGGATCTCTGTACCATACAGACTATTACGTAACTTAATATGATTAATATCTATTTCCCAAACTTCATTTCTGAGAACTCTTTTGCATGTGTTTATACTATACCCGTTCACAGTAAACACGCAGGACACAGTGTCAGGATGAGCACCAGAAATATTCAGTGCCACCTGTGAGCATATCCACTTTACAGTAAAAGCTTACTTTTACTAGGTTTTTTTCCATTTGACTAACAGCTGAGGACACAGACCAGATGCCAAAACTCTGTGACTGTGGGGAACAAAACATGTAAATTTCATCTGGACTTTAAGAGGAGATAGGTGTGGGGTCTGGAAACATCCGTCACATTGGCATGTAAAGTTTACATTATGGCTGAGTTGTGTGTGTGTGTGTGTGTGTGTGTGTGTGTGTGTGTGTGTGTGTGTGTGTGTGTGTGTGTGTGTGTGTGTGTGTGTGTGTGTGTGTGTGTGTGTGTGTGTGTGGGCCCCCAACTGGTATGTTATTGTCTGACCACTGAGATTGAGGACTTTAATCCTCACGTCTAAACTAACAATACCATGAATGGTATCTCTGGTATGTTTCAAAAGCCTGGCTGGGACACAGAGGAACAAGCTAATAGAAATAAAATAAGTTCAAAAAATAAATATAATTCCTCATTAACAATAATGTGCAAGTTAAATATATTATATATTTTTGTGGATTACTTTTTACTGAAACCTGATAGCTTAATGATTTAGTTTAATATATAAATAAAAGCTTGATTAATCCTTTTTTTAGGGCTTTAACACCGTATTATTCCAAACAGGGCGAGTTAGTGTTCTCGCTGGCACAACTTTTTAAATATAATTTTCATTTTAATAAATATGTTTAAAGGAATGAGATTGCTTGTTTCTCTCGTCATATCTGGCAACCCAGTGAGCAGCCCGTAACAATTAACAATAATGTGCAAGTTAAATATATTATATATTTTTGTGGATTTATAGAAGAAAACATTTTCAAAAATAAATCAGTATATCTCGTTACATATTTTAGGTCAACAAATAATCATCAAAACTGCATAATTTGTATAATTACTCAAAATATATTTTTTAAGTGTCAAATAAAAATGCAGTAATCATTAATATCATACAGCCAGTCAAGTGTCTCAAACGTTGATTAAAAACTTCTCTCTTGTGTTTTTGTGTTTCAATCATAGACTGTAGGTTTAACTTGGATATCTGCTCCCACCTCCTGGTCAAACAAATATAAATCTGGTTTATTGTAGCCAAGGCAGACAGGTGGGCATTTAGGTATACGTAGTTTTACTAAATGAAACAGTTGTGAGCTTGTTCCAGTTAAAGTCTTTCACACTAAAACTTGCAAAGTGAATATCCACATAATTATATAAACTGGCTAAAACCACTGATCAGATCATTTGTCAGTGTTTTGTTTCATGGCCGGTGGGTGGCAGCAAAGCTCGTGCAGAGAGTCCGGGTCCATTGTGTGCCTCAGTTTCAGTCAGCAGCTTGTGTTGCCATGTCCCTTTATTATGCTTTTCCATAGAGCTGCTTATTATCCTTACAGGCAAATTGTTTTTTTAAGCATGTTTAGCACATTTTTTTAAATTAAAAAAACAATGTCCACTTCACTGTCTGCTCCTTTCCTAGTGTGTTAAGTTCATACATTCACCAATTCAATCAATTATATGAAGGTGTTTGAATAATTGTCAGCCTATGTACCAAAATACACATTAAAGTCCAATTTCTAGTGGATTTTCTGGCACTTTAAAATCACATGTATTCCCTTGACTTGCACATATAACCTACACTTTATTAATGTAGAATCTATAACATAAAATAAAAACATTTTGTCCAAGGTACTTAAATAAATAAATAGATAATTATGTTTGGGGCAGTGGAGCACAGACCTGATAGCTTAATGATTTATTTTAATATATAAATATTATTAATCCTTTTTTTAGGGCTTTAACCCCGTATTATTCCAAACAAGGCGAGTTAGTGTTCTCGTTGGCACAACTTTTTAAATATAATTTTAATTTGAATAAATATGTTTAAAGGAATGAGATTGCTTGTTTCTCTCGTCATATCTGGCAACCCAGTGAGCAGCCCGTCTCGTGTCCCTCAGTAAACAGACTGGAGGTCTTCTGTCACCCGCAGAAATGTTCAAGAAAGAGAAACTAAAAGCTTTGGTCAATGAGAGACTGAAAGCCGCCGCTGAGGAAATATTCAGCATGTTTGAAACAACTCTTAAAGACTACGAGGAGATCGTTTTCCGATCAAAGCAGGAGATCGACCAACACCGAAGAAGGCTGGCTGCACGGAAAGGTAAGTGCTCAGGTGAACTTTACCCTCCAGGCAGCGCCGAAACTGCTGATTTAATCACAATTATGTTTGTTAAAAAGCCTTTTGTCTTCTCTGCCACTCCCTAAACACTGGTTACACAGGAGACAGCAAGTAGCGCCATTTTGCATCCCTATAGGGGGAGGGGATGCAAAATGGCTGTCACTGGCTAAATGTGCCAGTGTGTGTGTTGTTGTTACCTTGGTATGATCTATAGGCAACACAACGTGGATGCTAAAGCCTTCCCTCCTCTCAGGCACGTCAGGTTGGAGAAGAAAAAGGGATGGATGGAGTAAAAAGGGCACGCAAAAGCGTTTGGGGACAGTTTATTTGATACTTTATTATCAAAAAGAGACATATTTTACTATGGAGTGATGGAAGAAGTACTTCAATCTTTTTAAAGTATCAATACCACGGTGTAGAAAATACTCTAGAAGTGTGTTACTCTACAGGTAATCAAGTAACCTGCAATCAAATCTTACTTAACTAAAAGTATTACCATTGAAGTATTCTTAAAGTACCAAAAGTAGTCATTGTGCAGAATGGCCCAGAGTAAATTATATTTGAATATCAATGCATATCAATAAAAGCGTCTTTGAGTTACAAGAAAAGCGCTCTACAAGTCTAATGTATTATTATTATTATTATTATTATTATTATTATTAATAATAATGTAATAATGTTGCAGCTGGCAAAGATAGGCCTAAATATGATTTGTAGTACGCAATACTGTGCCTGAGGTGCTATCCTGTTCATTTAGGATAAATGGTGGCCTGCGATGACCTTTAACCAGCTTTATCTATCACGCCATTAAAGACATGATGGACCGTTGTACATATTAAACCATGAAATGTACATGATGTCATAATACAAAAGGTTGTAACTAAATGTGTGCTGAAATTAAGCTTAAAGGACATATTGGCTCTAAACTGATTTTTTATTTCATAGCGTTTGCAAGCCGATATACATTTTATATATTTGCTTTTATCCACTTTTGTTTGGAAGGACATCATCACAAGCAGACCCTTTCACAAACAGGCAGCCATTAAAAAGCTGCAAAAAAAGGTTGAAAACAACATTTTCTGCCATTTTTGCATGAAAAATTACTTAAACTAACCGATTATCCAAAAAGATTGGTGGTTATGTTTCTGTTGATTTAACTAATCAGCAGCGTTAATTAAAAGACAAGCGTCAGTGCACCCGTTGTTGTTTGGTAGAAAGAAAATTCTGATATTTTTATGTGCTTGATTGCATTTTAATTTTCTTCCTGCTAAATATTCCCAAATGAAAATATTTGATCAAACTAAAGCTTAAATGAATTGTTTTCTCCTGTGTGATCCTGTCCAGCCCCCCTGCAGCCCTCTGTCCAGGAAGAGGACGCTCCCTCTGAGCAGGATCACTGTGAGAGGAAGACAGACCCGAGTGAGGATGACCAGGAGCCCCCGCAGATTAAAGAAGAGCTGGAGGACGAAGTGTGGACCGCTCAGGCAGGTGAAAAGCAGCAGAAGGAAGCTGACACCAAAGACTCAATGTTCAATATAGTTTATGTGCAAAGGAATGATGAAGATGGAAGACAGGATCCACATCACGACCAAGAAGTGGAAAACAAAGGAGACTGTTTGCCCAGCGGCAGCTCATGTGGACAGTTTCAATCAGAACCTGATAAAGAAGACGGCGATGCTTCGAGCAGTGACGCTGACATGAGTGAAGTTAGTGACGATGAATGGAGAGACGCTGGAGGGGTTTACTCGGGTGTAAACAGGAAGCAACCACAGCATGAGACAGCAGAGAGGCCGTACACCTGCAGCATTTGCAACAAGAATTTCAGGATTAAATCGATTCTGACTCGCCACATGAAGACGCACACGGGAGAGAAACCTTACCGCTGCGGTGTTTGTGGTAAAAGCTTCATCCAGCGCTCCTACCTGCAGACTCACATGAACTCTCACTCCGGACAGAAGCCGCACACGTGCAGTTTTTGTGGCAGAGGGTTCACACAAGTTGGAAACATGAACGCTCACATACGGATCCACACGGGAGAGAAACCTCACAGCTGTACTGACTGTGGTAAAAGTTTTAGAGAGAAAGCGGATCTCATCAAGCACACGATAATTCACACTGGCGAGAAACCTTACATTTGCACTGTGTGTCATATGAAATTCAGCGCTCAGTCTAATTTAACGCGCCACATGAAGACTCATTCGGGGGAGAGGCCGTATAGTTGCACCGATTGTGGGAAAAGATTCATTCGGCGCTCTCATTTAATTATTCATATGAAGACCCACGCAGGAGATAATCTCTAGACTGTGTGTGTCTTTTGTATTTTTTTGTGTGTGTGCAAGGACTCACATTCGAGGAGTAAAATGTCCCATTGTATCCATGTTGTTGCGATATAGTTTTGTACTGCCGAATAAAGTGCTCAGCAAGTTGTAATACTAAACGTTTCTCAAAGTCACAATCATTTGTGTGTTTGTCAGTTTCCAGTGTTGCCCTTTGAATGACTCATAGATGATATAATTACCTCTTTGTCACTAAATCTCATGAAAAGAGCAAAACAAACAATGTGTTTCTTAATACTTTCCACCTTTTCTCACCCCTGAGATTATTCATTCCTTTTTGAAGATGTTAAATGTCACAAATGTTTTTTCAAAGGCTCAGTAATTTCCTAAAACAGCTGTCACCCACTGCAACAGTGTGGTCACTCACTATGGAGCTGAACAGCACAGATGACATTTCAGGCTTTTGGCCACACAGACAAACCTTGTTAGTGGGATCATTTAATTGTTTCATTGTTTTATTTCACAGCATAATGACGCTGATATAAATATGACTGACCTGGTTATGATTCAGACGAAGATTTTATTTTAAAGCAAGAAATACTGATGTTGAAACGATGGAATCTGTAGAGAAGGCTGAATGGATACAGATCATGGATAATCAAACACAGGTGAACGTGAATACCACATTTTCATGCCATAGAGGTCAGTAAACAAGAGAATTTAATAGACAGTTTTATAAATGCCAAAATGCATTTATTCTTTCAACTTCTTTTCCCATTCTTGTACTTTAGTAAGGCAAGGTAACACTTTGTGTGAAGATGATCATAAGCAAAATAATTAAGTTAATTCTTCAAATTGCTACTGCATACATAAACCATCTTGTCTTAGTTAAATACATAATAACTGTATCCATTGTGCCCATAGAAGTTATATGAGGCGCCAGCTTTACAAAAGCATGTGCTCTTTAAATATTTACTAAATATTTACTATATATCATCATCATCATCATCATCAAATGTCGCATTTAATCTCCAGACCTGTTGAAGATCATGAATGCCAAAAGATAACATTTTTAAGTGTCCTTAAATAATAACTTAATATTGTTTTGCATAGAATATAAGAACTATAATGATTTATTTAAGTTATAGTTCCGTCAGATAGCTGTTTATTGATTTGGTCTCTGTTGGAGTGTTTTACCGGAAGTGCACTGATGTCATTTCCGTTGCGCGAAACAAACTTTGGCGCTCCAGACTTGAAAACATTGGGAGAGACAGCGTAAAGACCATCAAGAAGATGGCTCCAAAACATTCAACCTGTACAGGTTTTTTTTCCACGGAAGAGTAACGTTAGCTAGCGGTGTTGGAGTAGTTACGAGTTGTTCAAAGTTAAGTAAAATAAGCTCTTCGGTTAGCTGAAGCCGGTGATGTTAGCTGAAGCCGGTGAGTTAGCTGAAGCCGGTGAGTTAGCTGAAGCCGGTGATGTTAGCTGAAGCCGGTGAGTTAGCTGAAGCCGGTGATGTTAGCTGAAGCCGGTGATGTTAGCTGAAGCCGGTGATGTTAGCTGAAGCCGGTGAGGTTAGCCTTCCGTTGTCAACACCGTTAGCTCAGAAGATCTCGCTAACTGTCGAGAAGAAACTCACTTCAATACTGTAAATACAAACACCTGGCTGTGTTTGAATCAGTCACCATGAACAGGACCAAACTGAAGAAAGTCAAGGTGAGTGCACGTGCATTAGCTAACTGTTGTTTTTTTATGATAACATTAATTTAACAGTAAATCTAATGAGACGGTTAAATCTGGCACCTGTCACAGTTTATTACGTCTCTTATAAACTCAGCTGTGTCTCTGCCTGGTTTGATTGTTTTAGCCATCTTTTAATTTGTTCTGGTCAACAATGTAGGATATAACAACATATTACTCATTATATTCAAATCAAATCAAATTTATTTGTATAGCCCAATATCACAAATTACACATTTGTCTCAGTGTGCTTTACAGACTGTACAGGATATGACATCCTCTGTCCTTAGACCCTCTGTCCTCAGACCCTCTGTCCTTAGACCCTCGCATCACACAAGGAAAAACATAATTAAAGGGGGAACAATGGAAGAAACCTCAGGGAGAGCAACTGAGGAGGGATCCCTCTCCCAGGACGGACAGACGTGCAATAGATGTTGTGTGTACAGGATAAACAACATAGTACAAATATAACATTTGACAGAAATGATGTTGTGTTGAAAAAAGAGAAAGTCATACCCCGTATGATGAGTTAGTAACATACATTTACATAAATGCATACAGATAGAGAGGGAGAAGAAGAGAGAGGAAGAGAAGGAAGAGAGCAGGGAGGTGTCTTGAAAGTATTGAAAGTAATACAGAATTAATATTTCACTTAATGATTGAAATATATCAGAAACCTTAACATTTATATATTATCTACTATAAACTAACAAGACGTTTCACAAAGCGGAGGTTTTAAATGGTATATCAGATAAATATGTAACTTACATTGTCGACATGAACAACAAGTTATTGCTGTTACGAGGAGATTATCACCTTCCTGCAGTCTTAACCTCTTAGGAAGTGGGCGAATTCATCCGAAAATACCTACAAACAACATACCCAAAGTAAAGTAAAGCTGCTCTTCAACCATTTGCACCAGCTGCATGATTTTGGTCTCATTCAAAAGATAACACTCTTATTGTTCTTGCAAAACAGTGAAGAATCACTCCAAGTGCTTCTGGCACTGAGTAATAGTGGTCTGAATATATTGAATTTGAAGAAAATTCGCCTGAAGTTTGTTGTTGAAAAAGATGTCTGAAGATGGTACAGCTGGTAGTCCAGAGCTGAAATACACAATAGAAACATAGAACCAAGTGTTATCAAGTTCACTCAATTTCAGATAAAAAGGGATAAAAACTTAATTTATTAGACAGGTTTGTCCAAGAGTAACACCAGGCGTACACCAATTGTGCAACATGTACTGTACATATTATAATATTTATTATTTTTTTACTTATAAATAACTATTATATACCCATATTACCTGTTAGTAGTAATCACACAGAGTAAGTGAAGTATAAACACATTTTTTTCTAATATTTTGAAAAAACATACCATGGGAAGTGACGCATCTAACGAAAGAGGCGCACGTTTCCTTTACGATGCGGTCCAAGGTCCAGGGTCAGTCTGTAACAAAAGAAGTGGGTGGGCACTTTCTTATCAAGTTGACACTGATTGGCTCATGAAGGTTGTAAAAGACCCACCCCACCTTTTATCGATGTGACGATGTTCACAGTGGATATCTTTTTCCCGGAAACGAACGTGTGGACCTCTGGCAAAGCCTTAGGGGCGTCTTTTTCAAAAATATTGCTGAAAAAAGGATTTTTTATGAGGCTTTGTTGGCTCAAAGTTCTGATTTTGATTTTGAGTGTACTTGCTAGTTTGAGGAGCTGATTGTACCGCTGTTGTGATTTTTTTTCAGAATTCAAAAATGTCCATGTACAGGCGCAATAAAACACCCGCTGGGCCCGCACACTCTAAGAGGTTTTAAATGTCAAATGCTCTGTACTAACTTGGTGTCTTGTTGGACAACAAACAAATGGCAATCGTTAAATGATGGTTATTGTTTGCTTTGTGGTTTCTGTCAGGCTCCAGGAGGGCAGAAAAACATCTCCTCCTTCTTTTCCTCCCAAAACCACCAGAAGGTTAATTATATTTGTTTCCCCTTTTAGTTCATTATTTCTCTCTTTGCTGCCTCCTTTTCTTTTGTCTTTGTTTTCCTTATTTCTTCAAACCGGAACCACTAAAATCTCATCTTGATGTTATTACTTAGGGCCATTATTCATCATTTAAGGGAGATGAACAATTTGAGAGATAATTATTAGTAATGTGCATGTAGTAGTCAAATAGGTAGAGGCATATACTGTTTAGTTTAACTCTGTAAAATCAATCGCATAAGTTCAGGAAATAAGAAAGCCTTTAAGATCAGGAAAAGACTACATGTATCACTATATTAGGATAACAACCTTCCTAGACAATTAATATTTCGGCAATGTAGTATCAACCACGTCTAATGTCTCTGCTTTTTGTTTTTGTGGGCAGCACATTCTTCCTTTCTCTTAAACTCATTACACGTCTCTTAAAGTTGCTTTTCTCTTTTTCACCTTTTCTGTTTTGATGTATTTTTATTCTTTTCTATTGTGCTGTAATGCCTTATTGTATTTCTATCTGATAAACAATTTACCACTAATCATTTGTAGGTTATGTATTAAAACACTCATTTGACTGTGTCGCTTTTAGGAATTGTCATCCTGCACTGCACTCGCCAGGACTGAAGCTCAGATCAAATACGGTGAAACCTCCACATTCAGACCCCAGTCCCCCTTAAAGAGGAGTATCCTTGGGGACCTGGAAAACCTGCCTTCCTCACCAGATCTTCTCCTCACTGTGCCTGAGACCCCCACCAGTCAGATCAGGCTGGCTTCCTCTTCTTCCTCCAAAGATTCAGGTCAACTGAGCCCCCCGTCCAGCAGAGAGGTTGCGAGCCGGGAGAAACTCGGCCAATTGTCCCCCATCTGTCGTAGTCCCCGCTCCAAAGGGCAAAGAGCACGGAGAGTTGTGAGCGAGGAGGGAGGAAAAACCAAGTGGAAAGAGAGATTCCCTGGCTCCGTAAAAAGACTCATCAGCCCTCCTCCAGAGTCTCACAATGCCAAAAGACCAAGAAATGCCAATCCACCGGCACAAAGAACTGCCCTCAGTTTTACCGTGATAACAGAGCAGAAAGCCAATGGAAACCCACACATACATCTGGATACGGATACTCGCACTCTTTCGGCTCACATGCACAAACCTAGTGCGCAAACTATCCCGCCTGCAACGCAGAGAAGTGCAAAGGGGGGAGATATTGATCTTAATAAGGCAGGAGGTACAAGAGCAGCAATGACATCATCAAACGGAGACGGAGAGAATGTGACATCGGATGAACAGCGATCTGGAGGTAAACTGATGCAGTTCTGATTTAACAATATTAAGAAATCCCAAATCACTGTATGTTGAGTGTCATATAATGATGTCTATAATGTATTGATGCAGCTCTTAATTCACAAACATTTAGTTTTTATTTGGTGTGTTTTCATTCTCTGCTAACTTAATTTACTACTTTTCTGCACAAAAGAAAATACAGGAATGACGTCAGGGTGTCCAGTGGAAGAGAAGTTGGGCGAGAGCTGGTTTGATGAGCAGATGGATCATAATGAAGGTCTTGTCACAGAGGCTAAATCCCAAAAACCCCGGTGAGAAACGCATGAAAACACTGGGTTGGAGAACTTTCCTTCTTAGTTTGATCAGGTTACATTACGATACATTTGCTCATGTCAATAATAGAGGAGGAAAGATAAAGTAGTGGGTTCAAGCACTTGACCTTTTGACTAATATACTGGTGAAAAGCTTCGATCTCAGGGTCTGTTCATCCCTGTGACGGCTGATAGTAGCCTCATAGTTTTAGTGAGTTTGTGAATGGAAATTGCACAATGACACTAAGACCTATATGTTTATATGTACACATATCTGATATACAGTATATCCTCTCTGTTCGTACAGTAAGGTGCCGGACCATGTGATCCTTTCTGGAGGCCGAAACAACCGCTACTGGGTTTTAGATGTGGAGGAGAAGCCTGGCCACAAAACGCTGACCATGACATGCTCCAAATCTCAACATCCAACTGAGACGTGTCTGCTGAAAGATGGATGGTAATGCCTTAGGTTCTTCTGTCCCGAGTGCAGGAAATCAGATTGCCCAGATGTAGCCCGGCTCTGTGAGAGTAGCACTGACTTTGCAACTTTTAATATGTACAGCATTTCTGCGTCTTTGCTTACATTTCTTCAGTGTGTGTGTGTGTGTGTGTGTGTGTGTGTGTGTGTGTGTGTGTGTGTGTGTGTGTGTGTGTGTGTGTGTGTGTGTGTGTGTGTGTGTGTGTGTGTGTGTGTCTTTACATGCTTATAAAATGATAATCCCTTGGGTGTTTCCAGGGAGATGACGCCTGTTTGTTGTGGTGATGTGGTGCATCTAGAGGGTCGCTCTGATGGTGGATCCTGGGTCGTGGACAGGGAGCAGGGCTTCCTGGTTTTACTACCTGATAGCCTTATCTCAGGTACAAGCATCTCCAACTCCATCCGCTGCATGAGGCGTGCAGTACTGGGAGATATGTTCAAGGTAAAAGGCTTTACATTAATATCACTACCTGTTTTTTTATGTTAGTTTATTATTGTGTATTTCTTTCTTATTCTTATTTTTCCTATTTTATCTCGAAGTGGACCGTACACTTACACACAATAACATCATTCTATACTCTCTTCTTCTGTTTCATTTTGCCGTGACGCAGACTTTTGATGGTGGCTCCAAACAAATGCTGAATGGCACCATAGTCCATGAAGTCTTCCAGAGAGCAGCTACAGCTAAAGACTTCTCTTTGAAGAAACTGTCTATGCTGGCTGACCAAGCCCTGTGCAGTCCTCAGTACCTGGGAGACATGTAAGTGGTCAGATTATACCCTCCAGGTGTGGAATGATACAATGTCCAATTGTTCATAACACTTCAATCAAGAAATACAGAAACAGCAGAGAAGTGCTGAACAGTTGTTTGTGGTTGTTTCCACGAATAAATATTATTTGGTCTTGTTCAGTTAAGTTTATGTTTTGTCCATTTGTCTCTAGGTACAGTTTGGGTGTAAGCCAGGAAGAGATGAAGCAGGAACTGCATGATTATCTGCCCTCACTGGAACATTGGGCAAAGCAATACCTCAGCTCCACACCAAAAACCATCAGCCTCAAAATGTACACACACACACACACACACACACACACACACACACACACATAGAACACACACACATAGAACACACACACATAGAACACACACACCTACAGATTAGCTAACACAACCTCATTAACCCTGCAAGAGTCTACCTGATTGTTTTGTCTCTGTCTCGATGACCTCAGCCCCGGCAACAGCAGAGCTCCAGGCAGATGTCAGGACTCGGCAACTGTTGTCACGGTAGCAGAGCTGGCAGATATAGAAGAGAATGTGTGGTCACCGAGATTTGGTCTGAAAGGGAAAATCGATGTGACTGCACGGGTTCAAATCCAAAAACCACGAAGCGGTGGTCACAGAAGCCCGGAGGAGAGAACCATCCCCCTGGAGCTGAAAACTGGAAAGGAGTCGAACTCAATAGAGCATCGCAGTCAGGTTGGTGGACCAAAGCATGCTCCAATAGGAAGACGCTTGTAGACTGGTGGGCTCGGGTGAAAAGGCGGGTTAACGCTAATATACGCAGATTTAATCGCACTGGTTTAGTTTATTTTAGGATCATTAGCTGTGCTCTAAAGCACAGGACGTGTTCCTGGGGTCCACATTCAAAAACATGCATTAAACAGTGCAGTCAACACAAATGGAAAACATAATACATCTATAACATTAATATGTTCTAAGCAAAAACTACATATCCCCATATGCAAAGCATCCTTGAGTTCTGTGTTGGTCTAGTCAATGACATTGCTAAAGATTTCCATATTTCCATCGCTCTATATTCTACTGAGCGTTTTAGGAAATTAGTTTTTTCCTTGGGGGGGGGGTAAAACCGGCCTTCTGTTGCCTGTATGGTGTTTTAATTGACTACTCTGATATGATGGAATTTATCTTGAACTTTCCATGTTGAAAGTAGAATTGAGCAATCATCCTGTCTTCAGCTTTCAGCCGTGTGTGTGTGTGTGTGTGTGTGTGTGTGTGTGTGTGTGTGTGTGTGTGTGTGTGATATACATACATGTGTACAGGTGATTCTTTACACTCTGATGAGCTCGGAGAGATACAATTCTGAAGCTGGCTTCCTGCTTTACCTCAAGACTGGCAACCTGCACCCTATAGTGGCCAGCCACATGGACCGCAGAGGTACAGTCTACTCGCATGTGCTTTACCAACCTGCCCAACACCAACTGTGTCATGTCAAAATAATATTCTATATCATTATAATAATTGTAAAATCTTCATTTACACTAAGGCTGTGAAGATTGTCGGCATTGTGAGACGAAATTATTATTATTATTATTATTATTAAGAGGCACTGGATTATTTACCCAGTATTATCATATGGGTATTATTAACATGATATTAAAAAATATATATGTTTTAATATAATGGTATATTGCGACACCCCTAATTTACACACACACAGTCCCCTTTCAACCAGATTGTGTGTGTGCTTGAACCCCAACACGATGGTTTAGTGAAACCAAAGAAGAAGAACCTTGCCTTCTTGCACTATTTCACAGCAGCACGTCCTCCGTCACCTTTAATGCCTCTGACTCTGTTCGTCTCTGACTCTGTTCGTCTCTGACTCTGTTCACCTCTGACTCTGTTCGTCTCTGACTCTGTTCGCCTCTGACTCTGTTCGTCTCTGACTCTGTTCACCTCTGACTCTGTTCGTCTCTGACTCTGTTCGTCTCTGACTCTGTTCACCTCTGACTCTGTTCGTCTCTGACTCTGTTCGTCTCTGACTCTGTTCGTCTCTGACTCTGTTCGTCTCTGACTCTGTTCGTCTCTGACTCTGTTCACCTCTGACTCTGTTCGCCTCTGACTCTGTTCGTCTCTGACTCTGTTCGCCTCTGTTCACCTCTGACTCTGTTCGTCTCTGACTCTGTTCGTCTCTGACTCTGTTCACCTCTGACTCTGTTCGCCTCTGACTCTGTTCGTCTCTGACTCTGTTCGTCTCTGACTCTGTTCGTCTCTGACTCTGTTCGTCTCTGACTCTGTTCGTCTCTGACTCTGTTCGTCTCTGACTCTGTTCGTCTCTGACTCTGTTCGCCTCTGTTCACCTCTGACTCTGTTCGTCTCTGACTCTGTTCACCTCTGACTCTGTTCGTCTCTGACTCTGTTCGTCTCTGACTCTGTTCGCCTCTGTTCACCTCTGACTCTGTTCGTCTCTGACTCTGTTCGTCTCTGACTCTGTTCGCCTCTGTTCACCTCTGACTCTGTTCGTCTCTGACTCTGTTCACCTCTGACTCTGTTCACCTCTGACTCTGTTCACCTCTGACTCTGTTCACCTCTGACTCTGTTCGTCTCTGACTCTGTTCGTCTCTGACTCTGTTCACCTCTGACTCTGTTCACCTCTGACTCTGTTCACCTCTGACTCTGTTCACCTCTGACTCTGTTCGTCTCTGACTCTGTTCACCTCTGACTCTGTTCGTCTCTGACTCTGTTCGTCTCTGACTCTGTTCGTCTCTGACTCTGTTCGCCTCTGACTCTCTTCGCCTCTGACTCTGTTCGCCTCAGAGCTGATGAAGCTGAGGAACACCTTGGTTCATCACATCCACCACATTGTGGAGAAAGAGGCGAAGCGGAGCCGTTTGTCTCAACTTCCTGACATCCTGACAAACAGACAAACCTGTCAGTATTGTCCTCAGAAGAGAAACTGTGCTTTGTATGAGAGGTAAACTTTTCAAACTAATTTTGCAGCCATGGAAATGTCAAGCATTAGAATTGTTAATAAACGTATCACTTAGTGTATCCACCATAAACTATTGTTGCAGATTATTGAGATGCTGAGTTTAAAAAGCAGTTAAATGGCTTTAAGAGTATTAAGCTTCCTCTCGTATCACCTATTATTTAGGTGGAGGCTTTAAATAAACCCAGTGGGTGTTCTGCCTCTTCCTGTACTTTATTTGTTATCTTTGTGTATCTTTAAATTGTGACTCTAAACGTAACTGTCCTCCCTCTTCCTCCAGGGTGATCGATAACAGCTCTGCAGACGTCTGCGAGGATGTTGTGCGTGAGTTCCTACAGCAGGAGACAGGTCACCTGATCCCACCACATCTAAGCTATTTTTCCCATTGGCTGCTGCTCTGCAGCCTCGAGGCTGCCAGCATGGAGGCCAAGAACGGCAGAAAGCGTGTGTGGCTTCAGACGTCTGATGAGAGGTAAACTGCTGGTCTCTCATATTAAGACATGTAAACATTTCCAGTAAAGTCAAATCCAAAATTGGATATAAAAACACGTGTATAAAGCCAGCCATTTCATACTTTATAAAACCCCTAATATGCAGTATTTACTGTGTTTCTAGTGAGAAGAATGGGAGCTGTGTGGGGAATGTGCAGCTCAGTGGCCCGGTGACCGTGCAGTCTGAAGGGGTTTTCCTCCATCGTTTCCAGCGAAGCAGTGTGGTGCCAGAGAAGTGTTTGGTCACCAGCGGTTTAGCCAGCGGGGATCGCATCGTTGTTAGCGACCAGGAAGGTCGTCTGGTTGGTTTGGCAACAGGATACCTGTGTGAGGTCAGCAGGACATCGATCAGCTGCACTCTGGACAGGTGAGAGCAAACCCACCTGTAGAGACAGAGCGCAATATACCTTCCTCTATACCTGCTGGCTAAAGTATTGCAACCAAAGAGTCTGTAGTGCAGACTACAGCACAGTGAATTGTTTCGACTTTTCTTCCACCAGCTGCTCAGTTGAAGGCATTAACCTGATGTACACCTGTTTTTAATGTGTTTTCTAGAGACCTGTCTAAATTCAGTGGTGTGTTGTTTCGATTGGACAGTGATGAAGGTGTGGTGGGCCTCAGCACTCACCTCACCAATCTCTCCAAACTCATGGAAAACGGTCAGGACAGGTAGGTACAGTAAAATGTAGTAATGCATGGCATAGTATGTATGTAATAGCAAAACCAACTTATCCCTAATAAGTAAGGAAATTAAGTCTGTGACAGGTGAAAGAATAGCCTCACCTATTTTATATTTGTGCAGTGATCGTCTGAGGGAGCTGGTTGTTGACCTTCGTCCTCCAGAGTTTATTTCCAGTCTCAGTTCTGTTCTGCCAAGAGAGGCCAAGGACACCGTGGCCAACATCCTCAAAGGTGACAAAGCTCCCTTCTTCCCTTCTGCCTGTCTCATTTACTTTCTTTTGTCCTTTTCTATATTAATTTTTGTTTTACTTTCCATTACTGTGGGAGGCAATGCTATAGATGAGCAACTTTAAAATTAGAACACATAATATGCACTTCCCCAGAAATGTTCCACATATGTTCCTTTCATACTCGATAATATGAAGACATCTCATCATTTGAGGAGGAGAAAGCCTGTTGGGTCAATTCATGCATTTGTGTGTATGTAGGTCTCAACCAACCCCAGAAGCAAGCCATGAAGAAAGTGTTGTTATCTAAAGACTACACACTGATTGTTGGCATGCCTGGAACGGGCAAAACCACAACCATCTGCACCCTGGTAAACTCCAACCCACAATCTTTAAACTTATCTGAACCATAAATCAACACGATCTACTGGCTAGTGAGACCAGAACGCTAACCCTTTCTTCCCCACCTGTCTCTCTCTAACTTCTCTTATGTGGCACCCTCCACCATTCTGTCTTGCTTTTTCCTTCTTTCAGGTTCGCATCCTTCACGCTTGTGGGTTCAGTGTGTTGCTGACCAGCTACACACACTCTGCTGTTGACAACATCCTGCTGAAGTTAAAGCGTTTCCGGGTCGGGTTTCTGCGTCTTGGGCAGGGGCAGAAGGTGCGCTGTAGTTTGATGTCTGTTATTCAGTGTGTAAAGCACAGTAAAACAAGTCATCACTTCCCACATTTGTTTTGCTAAGTTAGGAACCTTCCTAAAAAATAAATTAAAAAAACAACAGCTGCAGCCAACATCTCTTGTTTTCTGCCGCTCTCTCCAGGTTCATCCAGACATCCTGCCTTACACGGAGGAAAGAGCGAGGAAGAAGGGAATTCACACTCTGTCAGAGTTGGAGCAGCTTTATAACAAGGAGGTGAGCAGTCACTTTGTGGAATATTATAACCGCAACAACTTTGACTGCTTTTATATACACTGAAAATGAGCTCGATGTTTTTTCTGCATCGACATGTCACGTCGTGTTACATAAATGTAGTAACGTCTTACCATTCAATACCGATCCTCTCTCTCTGTCTAGCTGGTAGTGGCAACCACCTGTATGGGCATCAAGCATCCCATTTTCACACGTCGCCGGTTTGATTTCTGCATCATAGACGAAGCTTCACAGATCAGCCAGCCGATCTGTCTGGGACCCCTGTTCTACGCCAAGAGATTTGTCCTGGTTGGAGATCACCAACAGCTGCCACCAATAGTACAAAATCACGAGGCGAGGTAAAGTGTGTGTGTGTGTGTGTGTGTGTGTGTGTGTGTGTGTGTGTGTGTGTGTGTGTGTGTGTGTGTGTGTGTGTGTGTGTGTGTGTGTGTGTGTGTGTGTGTGTGTGTGTGTGTGTGTGTGTGTGTGTGTGTGTGTGTGTGTGTGTGTGTGTGGGTACGACATGAGACCGTTTTTAAATTAAGGTTACAGTTCAATATGTAGGGAATGTGACACGGTCAGTTGGGTAATTAATGCAAAGTTAAAATAATGTCAAAAGAAATATCTTGCATCAACTTCCTTCTTCCTTCTTTCCTCCAGGTCACTTGGGATGGACGAAAGTCTGTTTAAACGACTAGAGCTCCATAGTGAAGCAGTGGTCCAACTCAATGTACAGTACCGGATGAATAGGTACGCCTACACACACAGGAAACACTGTGCTTCAATAATCTTGTACTTTTTATTATGAGCTCATCCTTTGGACCATTCAAACAACAACTATACATTAGCACAAGCTTCATCATTATCTGGTATTTATGACCCCACTCTATTATAAACAGTTTGTGCTCTTTGTCTTTAGGCAGATAATGTCTCTCAGTAACTCCCTGATGTATGAGGGTCGGCTGGAGTGTGGATCAGAGAGGACAGCCACGTCCCTGCTCACTCTACCCTTCCTGCTGTCCGTCCAGTCGGAGCTGAGTGCCTATTCCGAGACTAATCCGCAGCACGACCTGGCTTGGATAGAGGCCACATTGTTGCCCGGGCGTCCTGTTTGCTTCCTAGACTGCTCCATGGTTGGTCGAATATATAGTGCACGTAAAGCAGTAGATGTTGATTAAATTCTCAAAGAAGATTGTTTTTCATAAAGCTGTTGTGAGAGAGACAATGGAGCTGAGCTGGTCAACATCTCGATTCTCTCCACTGCTTCCTTTTAGGTGCCAGCACTGGAGTCTGTGGAGCAGGGAGGCGTAAGCAACCACACCGAGGCTGCTCTCATACACAAGTTGCTTTCACTGCTGATAAAGGTACATCAGCTGCTCATGTATTTATGGCATATCGTGGGGTTTTTAATGTCCTGGCTTATTTGATAGGGTCATGAATTGTTTTTAATACAGTTATCGTACCAACCTCTGCTTGTTTTTACTTTCTTCAGGCAGGATGTAAGCCCAGTGATATCGGTGTCATCGCCCCCTACAGACAGCAGTTAAAGAGCATCTCTGCTCTGCTTCAGTCCTCTGCTTTCACCGGCGTGGAGGTGAACACAGTGGACCGATACCAAGGACGGGACAAAAGTCTGATCATTTTTTCTTTTGTCAGAAGCTCTGCGGAGGATGGAAACGTAAGTGTTTCTCATCCCATCTCCCTTTTTTCACTCATCTTCTCTTTGCCTCAAAATCTGCATCTGTGAACAAGCACATGAACAGATGAGTGATAACCTGACCTGATTCTCCGCTGCGTCTCCTTTCATAGTTAGGAGAGCTGTTGAAGGACTGGCGTCGCCTGAATGTAGCCATCACCAGGGCTAAACACAAGCTGCTGATGCTGGGCTCTACCACAACACTACGACGCTACGCACCTGTGGAGAAACTACTGAACCATCTCCAGCAAGAGCAAATGATATCCTTTAATTACATAATGCATTACTCTTCAATGGGAGTACTGTTGGCATTAACTTTAACTTTTTATCTTCTTCAGTTCTGTGCATTAGAATTAAGCCTGGTTTATCCTCTCCGTAGTGTTCCTGATGCAAAGGGTGCGCAAGTTGTTCTGCAAGTGGTGCTTGGATGGTTTCTGTGTATTCTGTCGACAGTTTTTTTCCCTGAACCTTTACTTCACATTATCCAGCTCCCGCCAGCTGCCCACATGGCTTTACCAAGCATGTCCCTGTGATGGAAGTCTGTGACGCCATGCTGGTGTTTCAGGTCAGCGGTCTGTCACAGTGGAGCAGCCACTAGCTGTGGATCAACTCAACAGGGCAGAGATTTAATCTGCAAACACACTGAATGATCTGGACGCTGCGATGCTCATCAATAAATGGTCAGTTTAGGCTCTAAGAATTCATACTGACCCATGTGATGGAGAAGCTTTTATTAGCTAGAGACCTTCAGGCCTCAGCTGCGATTCTTAATGTTGATCAATTTTAAAATTCAACACTGAAAGAACTACAGTTTTAAAAGTGTCAATAATTAATGCTGTGAAACAAGGTGCTGAGATACTGAACAGCTACATATTGAACTGAAACTGATGTCTTATGGTACTGCGCACCAACCCTCGACCAGGACCGGTCCCTATGATACACTCATAGTTTTTATCAAATACCTCTGGCGATACTGACAATATTTAAGACTTGACTATCGGTACTTTCTCGAAACATCTACATACACGACAGTTAGTCATTTGTAATGTGAATATGGGGACCAAACCTTTTTATAGTTCATACAACAGTCGGATAAGGTTAGAAATGTCAACTGTGAAACGCAGGATTACAAACTGAAAAGTGAAGCTACATCACAATACTGAAATAACAGAATTATCAATATTTTTCCAGCTCACATCTCAAGTACATGTTGTATAAAGGAAGTGAAGGACATTGTAGTGTCATTTCTTATTTAGTTGCTCAACTGTAAGTTATTTGATGAGAAATATTACATCAACAGTACTTTATTTTGTGAATGGACTTCACTGGCCTGCAATTTCTGTAAAGAAATGGAAACTACTAACTGGTATAAATAACTATTTTAAACTGTCAGTAACAGAAAAAGCTAAAGCAAAACCAAGTTTGTGAGTTCATTCATTTGCGGCCACCAGAGCGACTGATTCTACCTTTGATCTGTTTTACATCTTACTTTTAATATTGTGAATTCAGCTTCTACGTTATGTGAATAAAGATTACAAATACTTTCAAAGTATGAAATGTTCTTTCAATCCTGTAGTATGTTTGCATGCTTAGTAATATTTCAATAATACATTGACCAGTCGGGACAATAATCTATATTTGATCTTTTTAATGAAATGGTACAAAGCCTGAGTCTGCGTCCCGTCATCCCCGACCCTCTTAACTTGGTTGTGTCTGTGGCTATAGTGTGATTGCCCCCTGCAGCACAGTGACGGTCTGTCCAGCTATGTTGATTCTTCCGTCGTCTCTCACTTCTAATTCCATCTCCCCGCCTCGACTGGAGCACTGGAAAGCTACACAGAGGGGATAATATGAGTGTCTGCACGGTTCAGCTCAGTAGAAATACACTGTTTATAGTGATAAGTTAATGACACATTGTTTAATGGTTAGGAAAATACTTTGCCTCTGTGTGTGTTAGTTGAAGTACACGAGTTAAGAAGTTGTAGATCAAATCAAATCTGAATGTGAAATTAATTAACTTTACCCAGCATTTTCTTCTTTCCTAGTTTCTTAGACCAGTAGCTACCAAGCACAGTGTGTGCAGAACCTGCAGGAACACAAGACAAAACAAGAAAATTACAATTTTACAAGATAATCATTTACCAACTTTACTGCATGAGTGCAAGACATCAGACATTATAATAATAATAATAATAATAATAATAATAATAATAATGATAAGCTTTATTTGTATAGCACCTTTCATACAAGAATTGCAGCCCAAAGTGCTTCACAGCAGAAACATAATTAGTACAAGATTAGACCGAATAAGAGCATTTACAGAACAATAATCACAGTGATGTAAATGAGTCTGAAGTACCATTATAAAAACAGCAGAATTAAAATAGTATGAAAAAACATTGGCACACCATTCTTGTAAATGTTTTAAACTATCAGGGCCATATACCCGTTTGTTAAGTTTTATGAAACCTATCAGTTAAAGACAGTTTTTCTCCAATATATTCTTTAATCTTTCACTTTTCCACTAATTGTGTAAAGAACATGTAAACACATCTATCAGAGAAACTTCCTCTTGTTCCCCGTGGTAACACCGTCTATTTGATCTCAAGTTTTTCAAAAATACACACTGAAAATGTATCCTAGTTACCTTTACACATTCAGTAATAATCCACCATTAAAAGGCTAAAGTAAAGAGATATGTTTTTAGTTTACTTTAGAAGATACTGAGCGAGCTCGCCTCCCTAATGTCTGCAGGGAAAGTGTTCCATAGCTTTGGTGCATAATTGCAAAAGGCTGCACCCCCAATTTTCTTTTGGATGTTTCTGGGAACATTTAATAAACCAGCAGTGGATGATCGTAATGTTCTTGGGGGCACATAGTTCATTAGAGAGTTGGCAGTGTAACTTGGTGCGGTTCTGTTTAGGGCTTTTAATGTATGTATTTTTGAGTGTATACAAATGTGTAGGATTACTTAATTATCAGACAGTACTTTACAATTTGCAACATACACACACTGCAACCCAACAAAGACTGTGTGTGTGGCCACTGGGGCTAAAGCAGCAGCAGCAGCAGTGTTATTAGTCTACCAGTGACAGGATCCTCCGGGATGCCGTTCCATGGAGCAAAGTATCTGGAGTAGAAGTCGTATCCTGGCTGGCAGTCTGGGGATCCTATTGGCAAATAAAGAAGGACAATTTGATGAACCACGGCATGTAGTCTTCACACTGGGCTGGTCTCGACTGTGTTCTGGTAGGATAGTATATTTACTGAAGTACTTTTGAGATATTTGGATTCTTCTTGAGCTTCATACTTCTACCACACTACATTTCAGAGGCATATTGTACTTTGTACTCCACTACAATTGTTTGATAACTTTAGTTACTAGATATAATAATACAACATATAATCAACAAATGCATATTATTATATCAATTTTATCCCAGGGCGAAATCACCAAGCTAGTCAGTAGTACAGTATATACAATAATATATACAAAATATAGAGTATATAAATACATTTAAAGCAGTATCAGCTGCAATAGTGCAGTAGTTATAATCCAGCAATATATAGACTATGATCATGAAATGGGCCATTATGAAATATGAGTACTTTTGGTACTTAAAGTAACACTTGAGTACTTCTTCCACCACTGACAGATGCAACATATAGACAAACTAATAAAGTCTAACTAAAAATGGATTAGCATGGCATTTTATGCAACAAACAACTGAGACCTATTTCTTTATCTCATTTGTAGCTCTGATTACCTTTCATGGTGATGATTAGTCCTTTGACTCTTCCACTCGTCTCACTGCTCTGAAGAGCAACAGGGTCTATTTTCAGACTGGTTAGCACGGACCTGCAGAAAACACACATGCAGCACACAAGCAGAGTCACAAAGAAGCCTGGCAAGACACAAGTAAGTGAGGGATTCAGTGCGTGTGTGCTGTAACCTGTCACAGCTGTCAGACAGTCGAAGCATCAGTTTCTTAGTGTTGGAGCTCAGATAAACATCCTGAATTGGGTGGTTTCCAACTGCAACCTGTGTCCCACATACAGAAGCAGAGGAGTCTTACAGCAGGAGTCTACTGTAAAGCATGCTCTCACAGAGTAGGTGTCTCACTGACCTTGATGATGTCTCTGAACTCTTTGGCATCCTGAGAAAAAATGTAATCTGTTAAAAAATAATAGCATTTTGTTGTCTTTTTAGAAAAAAACTATTTGACCTACTTACCTCCTGGGTGGGGGGGTTGAGAGGAAAGTCCATGATGTACCCTTCCCCCTGCTTGGTGACAGCCAGATCTCCACTCCTCGTCTCAAACACCAGTTTGGGATTCACGTTCTCTATCAGATGTGTGTGTACATATATAATATACACATAGAACATGACGCTCACAGGGTCAGCTAATGGACTAGGTTTACTGAAGTGTTTACATGTAATGTACGTTTGTTGGCTAACAATACTTTTTCCTTTCTTGTATTTTAGCTGCACTGTGTATTACATGTAAGAACGTTACAATACGGACAGCTTCATTGTAAATCATTACAAAACTATTTCAAAAGGCCTCCCAGTTAACTTACCCTTATGTTTGAAGAGCACTGCTGCCGCGGCCAGAGTAGCATGACCACACAGATTCACTTCAGTGGTTGGTGTAAACCATCGAAGTCGGAACCTTGATCCTGTGAATCATATTGTCAGACGGGTGCTTTAACGCACACGACTTTAACATGCAGTCTAATAATAATAACACTTTTTATTTGTAAAGCGCCTTTCATGGCTAAAAGCAATCTCAAGGTGCTACAGAATACAGTCTACACATAAGAGTCTAACATTTAACACAAATACACATATATTTAAATGCATGTGGATTGTTGCATGTAAACTGTAACATAGTGCATAGTATGACATTCAATGTTCATCAAATGAAGTCAGAAACTTATTTAATTTATCCAAAATGTCTTGTCTCAGGATAAACCCCTTGAGATGTGTGATTATGTGTTCAAGGAGGTCCCAAACAAACACTCACCAAACAAATGAATATCACAGAATATCAAACAACAAACTAAATAAGACAAAAAAAAGGTTTTACAACCATAGACAGTCATGAGAAGGAAACTGTGATAGCATTACTGAAAACAGGCAATTTCTTTTGAGATGAGAAAATAAAACATTTTTAAACATGCAAAATGATGGCAAAGTTTGTATAGATCATTTATTCCAATCTGAAGTTGTATGGTTATATATGGTGATTTTAGTGGAAATATTTACATTCATTCTAAAGATTCTTAAACTGTGTAAATGACACTAATATTCCCATATATATATATATATATATAAATATAAAACAATATATCTATGGACATTCCTCTCTGTGCTGTACTGAAACACTGAGTGACTGCACGCTGCATTTTTAACTGACAGCTCATTGCATTGTTCTTCCCATTCCCAACAATGCAAGTCTTAGCTGTGTGTTTAACATCGCTACCTTTCAGACTGCTGAGCACAAGTGGTTTTTTTCAGTACAGTGTCTGCTGTGCTTTATGTACTGTACTCACAGCTACACGGTATATTTCAAGCCAGTTGGAACAAGTATATTAACATAATACATCTGAGGCTCTATTTCATTGGCCACTTGCAGGCGTTTACGTCTTTATTGCTTGCAGTTGTATCCCCCATTCAAATAGCCTTAATAATAGTACATGGGTTGTAAAAACATTAATTACTGCAATGAAATGCTAAGCTGTGCTAGACTGGTGCATTTCTGTTGCTCCATCTGACAAATCTAAAAGGATAGCTATACTCTATAATACATGATGTTATGGTAATATAGTAAACCTCTTCATCTGACCTGTGGTGAAACTGTCAGAGGGGTTGATCCTGGAGATGAAAGCTGTTTCTGACAAGTTCATCTCTGCTGCTATCCTCTGATACAAGTCATCTCTCAGTTCCTGTTAGAAACACATACAATTGTTTGTTGTGACCATTATTATTCACTGAGATACATGCACATACATGGATAGATACAAAAATATATGTCAAGCTGATTAAACTTTGTATATTTTACAACTAATTGTAAAATCAACTAATTGTAAAATCATGTGACTTATGAGCAACTAAAACTAGTGAACTGACTGAAAATGTCCAGTTAATCAATAAGTGTTACATGGAGCAGCCTGATCCTTCAACAAAAAAACAAATGCACAATTTAGAAGTAGCAAGTTGACGTGTCTTAACATCTTTTCAAACCCTAATGCAGCCTGTCATGTGTGATATTGTACATTCACCTAAATATTCTTACTCACATGCATAAGTGGACAAATTGCAGCAGGATTTCCCTTGAACGGTAAATTAGTGAAGGCATCTACACTGAATACTGGAATCTCCATTATTAGATTGAATAGTTTGAAAACAAGAGTCGCTGTAAAAACAAGAGACGATGTGGTTTGCAGTCGACCCGCTGCTGTCGATGGACTTTACACCCGTCTGTGGTTTCAGCAGGCGCCCCTCAGCGTCAGTCCTCACGTGGTTGCCAGACTTTCAACCTGTTTTCAGCGGACTATAGTGTTTAGATCGGTTTAGATCAGGAGTCACCAACCTTTTTCATACTGAGAGCTACTTCAAGGGTACTGAACAATACGAAGGGCTACTTGTTTGATACAAACTTCCTGAATAACATAGTTGCACGGTTCACCTTTAATGATAATATTATCATTAATAATCATAATACATATTCATATACGTGAAGAGACTGTCTGATCACATGTTAATGTTAATTATTCCTCACAATGATTATTAACAATGATTTACCATGGTAGGAAACAGATATATTTAAACATGCAACATTATTTATTTACGATCTTAATCTATTTCAACATTTGAAAGTCAGAGTTATCACATCTCTGATATTTGTTTAAATATCTTTATTGACAGTTTTTAATGAATGAGAACATTTGTAGCATTTCAAAATTACACCAGTTATATTTTAATACAAAGCATCACTTCGGTAAAAAGATTTAGGAAATCATTAACTGTCACATCTTCAAATCATATCCTGTTTGTACAAACACTAACTTTGTAACATTGGAGAGTGGAGATGACATCGGAACCTTTCTTCTCGTCTTTGAACAGTGTTTGCAATAACCATCATTGCACCTTTCAAGACCTCTCCGTCCGAAAAGGCTTTCTTGTACTTTATTAAAAAAATACGTATTAAAAATGTGCAGCTCTAAATGAAGGTTCCGTTGCTTTGTGTGACTTGTTCACCGGCCTCGTGAGAAGAGATGCTGCTGCCCAAAGCTTTAACTCCCGGCTTGTTCTGCCCGCAGTGCTGCAGGTGTGTAGTTAGCATGTAGTTAGCATGGTAGCTTCTGTGACACGAACCGAAGTGTCTCCACAATGTGCCGCTTTGCCGTCGCCACGCAAATGAGACATACACACTTTTCTTTCACTGTTGTAAAAAATAATTCTACCTCCCAATCATTGTGAAAATAGTTGTTTTCTTTCGCTTTGCTGCCATGTTTAGCGTAAACAACGCAGCTCGCGCCCCATCGTAGCTGCTCCTGCTAGCTTGTCTCAGCGAAAAGGGAAATGGAGATTTAGTTTACAGGGTTATAGTTTATATATACATAAAACATTTTTGTTTTTTAAATGCTATATTCAATATTTTCATTTTAAAATAAAGAATAATTCAAGTGTTATTGATTTTTGAAAAAAAACAGCAAAACAATTAAATACAAATTTTAGACAAAGCTCCATGGTGACAAGTGTTATTTATTTTAGACGAAGCTCCATGGTGACAAGTGTTATTTTTAGAAAAGACATGGTCCCTGCGGGCGACCAAGTGCCCGCGGGCTATATATATATATGTATAAAATACATACATATATATACGTATATATATATGTATAAAATACATACATATATATCCGTATATATATATATATATATATATATTTACATATAAATATATATATATATATGTATAAAATACATACATATATATACGTATATATATATATATATATATATATATATATATATATATATATATATATATATATATATATATATATGTATACACACATATAAATATATACATATATACACATACATAAACACATATATATGTATATGTATGTATATATACATACATATACGTATATATACACGTATATATATATATATATATATATATATATATATATTTATACGTATATATACGTGAATATATATATACATGTATATATATATATATATATATATATACATGTATATATATATATATATATATATACATGTATATATATATATATATATACACATACATATATGTATGTATATATATACATATATTCATTTTTTTGTATTACTTTTTTTTTTTTTTTTTTTGTATATATATGTATGTATATACATATATATATATTTTTTTAATTATTATTACTTTTTTTTTTTCAAATCAATTTTTAGGGCACAATTGGCCCCCCTCCCCAATCATTTCGCCCCTCCCCATGACCTCCCATGTATAGGGCCGCCTTGGCTCATTTGACCGCCGCTCGCACCGGCTTATTAGGCCCCCTGGGGTTTTATTGGCCGCCGGCGATCGGGCAATTGCGGTCGCCAAGACTCATTTGGCCTGCCCTGGTGTGTGGTGTCTGGCCGCCCTGGTGCTTGATGCTTGGTGCTAGCGCCGCTCCTAGCTAGCTGTTAGCTCCGCTCCTAGCTAGCTGTTAGCGCCGCTCCTTGCTAGCTGTTAGCGCTGCTCCTAGCTAGCTGCCAGCTGTTAGTGCCGCTCCTACCTGTTGCTGCCTGCCTGTGTTGTTTCCTCCTGCTGAATGACCAACGGTCATTAAACCGGCGGTTTATATAGCCTCATCTCGTCGCTCATTGGTCAGATAATATCGGCCGTTGCGCGTCGCTCATTGGACAGTTAAAACTGAACACGTTCCAATCAAAGAAGCAGGCCACCAATCGAACCCTGGAGACTCAACAGTTTTGTGTTTCCTCTTCGCCAATAAATGTATGAAATACTCATCTACAGGAAGTGATAAAGTGTCAAAACTATTCGAACTGATAGCAAAGGAGTTTCACTTCATATAGATGTCAAATAAACCTTATTATTTTTCTGTATTTTGATGGGGAAGCCTTTAAACCTCCCCAACTACTTCCGTGTGAGGCACTGATCTGTGACTTTTCCCTGTAATATCGCTGCTAAATGCTTTAAAATACTTTATAATGCCACTAAAGCTAGTTTTTAAATGTATTCTCTAAACGTGACTAAAGTTTGCTGGTAATTAAGACCTATAAAACATTTCATATATATTTCACCCTGGACCTTGCAAAAAGTCCAGTGTTGAATTAACTCCCAGAGTTGATTTCAACACTTTTTCAGGGTTTATATAGGTCCACAGAGTTAAATGAACCCTTTCATAATAGTTAAAACACTGTGCCAGAGTTCCTTCTTTAACTCACAAAACAGAGTTAAAGTAACACTAATTACTATGTTATTAAATAATATATTCATTAATTCCAATAAACAAAGCCATGGTATAATGTACAAACTTTCATCTGAAACATTGTATGAGCTTTGAATATCAAATGGCTTATTGGAATTTAAGCTCAGACATTTTTATTATGAACCTTTCCTCACTTTGTAACACTAGAAATGCATGATTATGGTCATCAAAAGAATTCTCGGTGAATAGCTTGTTAATAAACAAAATGTGTTACCTTCAACCAAAAGTACATCACATATTTGACAAAAGACAAACAAGTCCAGATGTATATTCTACACACCATCAACTTTAACCTAGTTGAGAAAACATCTTTTGACAAAATAATTTCAAGCATTTCACTGTTGACCACATTCACATCTCTGAGGGAATAAGTCTTAATTGGTCCATACTCTTTTTATTTGAGGGTGAAGGTTTCCCAGTGATAAGCAATAGCCAATAGCTTCGGTAGCAAGTTTCTATGTGGATACAAGTGCTTAAATAGTTTGTGGTGGTCAACAATCAAATGCTTTAAATATATTGTCGTACCTAGAGTGAGAAAAAGTGACAACCATGTTCATTATTTTAAGTAACAACAGTAACACATTGCAGTTTTCGTTTCCTGCAGGAATGATGTCACCAACCAGTGGGATGTTTTTCACAAGACACAATGTGTGAATAGAATTCAAACCAATGCCATTACCAGCACTGTCCAAAATTATCTTTGTGGGACGTTTCTTTCGTTCTAAAAATCCGTAATCAACACCATAAATCCTGGAAAGCAAGTTCTGTTGATCTCACACTGAGTCACACCCTCAAGAAGGTCATGCATTATATCAAATGAGTAATTATTTCAAACATGGAAATAATTCAATGAGTTAAGTGTAGAAGTCTCTTTCAAACCATACAAGGAGTTCAATGGTGGGTTGTCTTGGAGACATTTGTAATGCATATCAAACATATTTTTTCCACGAAGGATCACTTTGGGGTCTTCCTCACTGTATACTGTTTGAGAATCATTCCTCTCAATCAAACACTACTAAGACTACGGCCTTGGGTTTTCAGTAATTTTATATCATTTATCTACAGTTCCAGTATAACACCATCAACTTCTGGCTGCTGGGATACAAATTCTGACACATGAAACCGGTCAGTATTGTTTCAGCCTCTTACTCAGAGAGTGAGACCGGTACTAGCTGGTCAAGCAGTCTGGCTCTCAAGTCTCTGACTCTGGGTGACTCCTTCATTTTCCCCACATCACTGTTATACACTGTTGTCTGCAAGAATGTGTAAAAATTCAGTAACGCAGCATCGTACGACAAATTAAACACAAAATGGGTTTTGGAAAGTTTGTCGAAAGCCCCAAGGCAGGGAGCGGTTTGCCTGCCGTGGGATGAGATGCTTATCCATGGTGATGTAGAAGCTGTCAATCTTGCTCTTCTGAAGCCCAACAGCGAGGAGGTATGGCTGCCGACCCTGCTGGTTGCGGAGATGCTCCTCCAAACTGCAGCATGACTAGGGTTGAGATAAAGAAACCTAACATTACACACAGGAATAATGTGCAGCCACAGAGAAAACTACATTATAGAAGTGATCAGTTATTCAAACATCTTCTTACTGGCTAGTGCAAGAAGGGAATGCTTGTGAAGACTTCATTTCAATTTCATTCACTTTTTAACAACCCTCTTTTGTGGCTAAGAAGGTGACGTGACAATTATAATCACCTTAATAATATAATAACCTTATGAAAGACTAAGTCTTTTTGGAGATATGGCAAGTGCTTTAAACAAGCTAAACAAATACAACTCACTTGTTGTCTCATCAAGATCACTTCCTGTGGGACTCTCTGTAACAAGCGACGCAACTCTGGGTGTTGAAGTAAGCCGCTTAGCCTCTTTTATGACATTTGGACTGAAGAATCCCATTTCTGAAGGGGCCTGGAGGATGTTTCATGATCAAATAGGAGGGTGAAGTCTTGATCCACCTTTACGAAAGAAGATATTACCGTTACTACTACAGGAAATACGTCAAGCCATTGTAAACATTTAATTCCAAATTTACCAATCCTTTGGTATCCAGGAATCTTGGGAAGGTGGAGAGGATATCAACACCTCTGCTTGGGTCATTAACAAGCGTCTGACGGTGCTGAAAGGTTTCTCTCATCTTCTGAAAAATCAGGGAATTGTCTGTGGTATGTCAAGATGATTAAACTTTGTATATTTTACAACTAATTGTAAAATCATGTGACTTATGAGCAACTAAAACTAGTGAACTGACTGAAAATGTCCAGTTAATCAATAAGTGTTACATGGAGCAGCCTGATCCTTCAACAAAAAAACAAATGCACAATTTAGGAGTAGCAAGTTGAAGTGTCTTAACATCTAAAAAATACGTATTAAAAAATACAGCTCTAAATGAAGGTTCCGTTGCTTTGTGTGACTTGTTCACCGGCCTCGTGAAAAGAGATGCTGCTGCCCAAAGCTTTAACTCCCGGCTTGTTCTGCCCGCAGTGCTGCAGGTGTGTAGTTAGCATGTAGTTAGCATGGTAGCTTCTGTGACACGTACCGAAGTGTCTCCACAATGTGCCGCTTTGCCGTCGCCCCGCAAATGAGAAATACACACTTTTCTTTCACTGTTGTAAAAAATAATTCCGCCTCCCAATCATTGTGAAAATAGTTCGTTTTCTTTCGCTTTTCTGCCATGTTTAGCGTAAACAACGCAGCTCGCGCCCCATCGTAGCTGCTCCCGCTAGCTTGTCTCAGCGAAAAGGGAAATGGAGATTTAGTTTACAGCGTTAGAGTTCATATATACATAAAACATTTTTGTTTTTTAAATGCTATATTCAATATTTTCATTTTAAAATAAAGAATAATTCAAGTGTTATTGATTTTTGAAAAAAAACAGCAAAACAATTAAATACAAATTTTAGACGAAGCTCCATGGTGACAAGTGTTATTTATTTTAGACGAAGCTCCATGGTGACAAGTGTTATTTATTTTAGACAAAGCTCCATGGTGACAAGTGTTATTTTTAGAAAAGACATGGTCCCTGCGGGCGACCAAGTGCCCGCGGGCTATATATATATATATATATATTTACATATACATATATATATATATATGTATAAAATACATACATATATATACGTATATATATATATATATATGTATACACACATATAAATATATACATATATACACATACATATGTATGTATATATACATACATATACGTGTATATATATATATATATATATATATATATATATATATATACACATACATATATACATGTATATATATATATACACATACATATATGTATATATATATATATATATATATACATGTATATATATATATACACATACATATATGTATGTGTATATATATACATATATTCTTTTTTTTTTATTACTTTTTTTTTTTTTTTTGTATATATATGTATGTATATACATATATATATATTTTTTTTTAATTATTATTACTTTTTTTTTTTTCAAATCAATTTTTAGGGCACAATTGGCCCCCCTCCCCAATCATTTCGCCCCTCCCCATGACCTCCCATGTATAGGGCCGCCTTGGCTCATTTGACCGCCGCTCGCACCGGCTTATTAGGCCCCCTGGGGTTTTATTGGCCGCCGGCGATCGGGCAATTGCGGTCGCCAAGACTCATTTGGCCTGCCCTGGTGTGTGGTGTCTGGCCGCCCTGGTGCTTGGTGCTTCGTGCTAGCGCCGCTCCTAGCTAGCTGTTAGCTCCGCTCCTAGCTAGCTGTTAGCGCCGCTCCTTGCTAGCTGTTAGCGTTGCTCCTAGCTAGCTGCCAGCTGTTAGTGCCGCTCCTACCTGTTGCTACCTGCCTGTCTTGTTTCCTCCTGCTGAATGACCAACGGTGACTAAACCGGCGGCTTATATAGCCTCATCTCGTCGCTCATTGGTCAGATAATATCGGTCGTTGCGCGTCGCTCATTGGACAGTTAAAACTGAACACGTTCCAATCAAAGAAGCAGGCCACCAATCGAACCCTGGAGACTCAACAGTTTTGTGTTTCCTCTTCGCCAATAAATGTATGAAATACTCATCTACAGGAAGTGATAAAGTGTCAAAACTATTCGAACTGATAGCAAAGGAGTTTCACTTCATATAGATGTCAAATAAACCTTATTATTTTTCTGTATTTTGATTGGGAAGCCTTTAAACCTCCCCAACTACTTCCGTGTGAGGCACTGATCTGTGACTTTTCCCTGTAATATCGCTGCTAAATGCTTTAAAATACTTTATAATGCCACTAAAGCTAGTTTTTAAATGTATTCTCTAAACGTGACTAAAGTTTGCTGGTAATTAAGACCTATAAAACATTTCATATATATTTCATATATATTACACCCTGGACCTTGCAAAAAGTCCAGTGTTGAATTAACTCCCAGAGTTGATTTCAACACTTTTCAGAGTTAAATGAACCCTTTCATAATAGTTAAAACACTGTGCCAGAGTTCCTTCTTTAACTCACAAAACAGAGTTAAAGTAACACTAATTACTATGTTATTAAATAATATATTCATTAATTCCAATAAACAAAGCCAATGTACAAACTTTCATCTGAAACATTGTATGAGCTTTGAATATCAAATGGCTTATTGGAATTTAAGCTCAGACATTTTTATTATGAACCTTTCCTCACTTTGTAACACTAGAAATGCATGATTAAGGTCATCAAAAGAATTCTCGGTGAATAGCTTGTTAATAAACAAAATGTGTTAACTTCAACCAAAAGTACATCACATATTTGACAAAAGACAAACAAGTCCAGATGTATATTCTACACACCATCAACTTTAACCTAGTTGAGAAAACATCTTTTGACAAAATCATTTCAAGCATTTCATTGTTGACCACATTCACATCTCTGAGGGAATAAGTCTTAATTGGTCCATACTCTTTTTATTTGAGGGTGAAGGTTTCCCAGTGATAAGCAATAGCCAATAGCTTCGGTAGCAAGTTTCTATGTGGATACAAGTGCTTAAATAGTTTGTGGTGGTCAACAATCAAATGCTTTAAATATATTGTCGTACCTAGAGTCAGAAAAAGTGACACAACCATGTTCATTATTTTAAGTAACAACAGTAACACATTGCAGTTTTCGTTTCCTGCAGGAATGATGTCACCAAACAGTGGGATGTTTTTCACAAGACACAATGTCTGAATAGAATTCAAACCAATGCCATTACCAGCACTGTCCAAAATTATCTTTGTGGGACGTTTCTTTCGTTCTAAAAATCCGTAATCAACACCATAAATCCTGGAAAGCAAGTTCAGTTGTGATATTAAGTCTTTTGTGAGATATTTAAAAAGCAATTTGATCTCACACTGAGTCACACCCTCAAGAAGGTCATGCATTATATCAAATGAGTAATTATTTCAAACATGGAAATAATTCAATGAGTTAAGTGTAGAAGTCTCTTTCAAACCATACAAGGAGTTCAATGGTGGGTTGTCTTGGAGACATTTGTAATGCATATCAAACATATTTCTTCCACGAAGGATCACTTTGGGATCTTCCTCACTGTATACTGTTTGAGAATCATTCCTCTCAATCAAACACTACTAAGACTAAGGCCTTGGGTTTTCAGTAATTTTATATAAATTATCAACGGTTCCAGTATAACACCATCAACTTCTGGCTGCTGGGATACAAATTCTGACACATGAAACCGGTCAGTATTGTTTCAGCCTCTTACTCAGAGAGTGAGACCGGTACTAGCTGGTCAAGCAGTCTGGCTCTCAAGTCTCTGACTCTGGGTGACTCCTTCATTTTCCCCACATCACTGTTATACACTGTTGTCTGCAAGAATGTGTAAAAATTCAGTAACGCAGCATCGTACGACAAATTAAACACAAAATGGGTTTTGGAAAGTTTGTCGAAAGCCCCAAGGTAGGGAGCGGTTTGCCTGGCGTGGGATGAGATGCTTATCCATGGTGATGTAGAAGCTGTCAATCTTGCTCTTCTGAAGCCCAACAGCGAGGAGGTATGGCTGCCGACCCTGCTGGTTGCGGAGATGCTCCTCCAAACTGCAGCATGACTAGGGTTGAGATAAAGAAACCTAACATTACACACAAGAATAATGTGCAGCCACAGAGAAAACTACATTATAGAAGTGATCAGTTATTCAAACATCTTCTTACTGGCTAGTGCAAGAAGGGAATGCTTGTGAAGACTTCATTTCAATTTCATTCACTTTTTAACAACCCTCTTTTGTGGCTAAGAAGGTGACGTGACAATTATAATCACCTTAATAATATAATAACCTTATGAAAGACTAAGTCTTTTTGGAGATATGGCAAGTGCTTTAAACAAGCTAAACAAATACAACTCACTTGTTGTCTCATCAAGATCACTTCCTGTGGGACTCTCTGTAACAAGCGACGCAACTCTGGGTGTTGAAGTAAGCCGCTTAGCCTCTTTTATGACATTTGGACTGAAGAATCCCATTTCTGAAGGAGCCTGGAGGATGTTTCATGATCAAATAGGAGGGTGAAGTCTTGATCCACCTTTACGAAAGAAGATATTACCGTTACTACTACAGGAAATACGTCAAGCCATTGTAAACATTTAATTCCAAACTTACCAATCCTTTGGTATCCAGGAATCTTGGGAAGGTGGAGAGGATATCAACACCTCTGCTTGGGTCATTAACAAGCGTCTGACGGTGCTGAAAGGTTTCTCTCATTTTCTGAAAAATCAGGGAATTGTCTGTGGTATGTCAAGATGATTAAACTTTGTATATTTTACAACTAATTGTAAAATCATGTGACTTATGAGCAACTAAAACTAGTGAACTGACTGAAAATGTCCAGTTAATCAATAAGTGTTACATGGAGCAGCCTGATCCTTCAACAAAAAAACAAATGCACAATTTAGAAGTAGCAAGTTGAAGTGTCTTAACATCTAAAAAATACGTATTAAAAAATACAGCTCTAAATGAAGGTTCCGTTGCTTTGTGTGACTTGTTCACCGGCCTCGTGAAAAGAGATGCTGCTGCCCAAAGCTTTAACTCCCGGCTTGTTCTGCCCGCAGTGCTGCAGGTGTGTAGTTAGCATGTAGTTAGCATGGTAGCTTCTGTGACACGTACCGAAGTGTCTCCACAATGTGCCGCTTTGCCGTCGCCACGCAAATGAGACATACACACTTTTCTTTCACTGTTGTAAAAAATAATTCTACCTCCCAATCATTGTGAAAATAGTTCGTTTTCTTTCGCTTTTCTGCCATGTTTAGCGTAAACAACGCAGCTCGCGCCCCATCGTAGCTGCTCCTGCTAGCTTGTCTCAGCGAAAAGGGAAATGGAGATTTAGTTTACAGCGTTAGAGTTCATATATACATAAAACATTTTTGTTTTTTAAATGCTATATTCAATATTTTCATTTTAAAATAAAGAATAATTCAAGTGTTATTGATTTTTGAAAAAAAACAGCAAAACAATTAAATACAAATTTTAGACGAAGCTCCATGGTGACAAGTGTTATTTATTTTAGACTAAGCTCCATGGTGACAAGTGTTATTTATTTTAGACGAAGCTCCATGGTGACAAGTGTTATTTTTAGAAAAGACATGGTCCCTGCGGGCGACCAAGTGCCCGCGGGCTATATATATATATATATATATTTACATATACATATATATATATATATGTATAAAATACATACATATATATACGTATATATATATATATATATGTATACACACATATAAATATATACATATATACACATACATATGTATGTATATATACATACATATACGTGTATATATATATATATATATATATATATATATATATATATATATATATATATATATATACATGTATATATATATATACACATACATATATGTATATATATATATATATATATATATATATATATATATATATATATATATACATGTATATATATATATATATACACATACATATATGTATGTATATATATTCATATATTCATTTTTTTTTTTTTTTTTTTGTATATGTATGTATATACATATATTCATTTTTTTATTATTACTTTTTTTTTTTCAAATCAATTTTTAGGGCACAATTGGCCCCCCTCCCCAATCATTTCGCCCCTCCCCATGACCTCCCATGTATAGGGCCGCCTTGGCTCATTTGACCGCCGCTCGCACCGGCTTATTAGGCCCCCTGGGGTTTTATTGGCCGCCGGCGATCGGGCAATTGCGGTCGCCAAGACTCATTTGGCCTGCCCTGGTGTGTGGTGTCTGGCCGCCCTGGTGCTTGGTGCTTCGTGCTAGCGCCGCTCCTAGCTAGCTGTTAGCGCCGCTCCTTGCTAGCTGCTAGCGCCGCTCCTAGCTGTTGCTGCCTGCCTGCCTGCCTGCCTGTCTCGTTTCCTCCTGCTGAATGACCAACGGTCATTAAACCGGCGGTTTATATAGCCTCATCTCGTCGCTCATTGGTCAGATAATATCGGCTGTTGCGCGTCGCTCATTGGACAGTTGCAACTGAACACGTTCCAATCAAAGAAGCAGGCCACCAATCGAACCCTGGAGACAAATGTAAACAAAAATTGGAAACAAATAAAGACATGTACATTCAACCAGTACTGGTTTACCCACAAAGTTTGCAACTTCTGTTTCTACAGTGGATCTTTCTTGTTTTTTTAAAGAACATTTCCTCCTGGTATGGAAAGTCAGACACCTCTGGTCCATTTATTGAAATCCGCATGCAGGCTGCAAGATGGTCCCCCTGCAGCCTGTTGCGGATGTTTGTCTTGACCTGCAAATACATTAACTGTTAAGCTTTACAAGTGATAGCTGATAGCTTAAAAATACTTATAACTTAAAACAGCAAATGCCATTGTGAAAGGCATTTCTTACCCTGTTCAGGGTGGAGAAGTCCCTTTCACAATTTGCACTGCTGACTGGGACAGTGAGGGCAATGGTAGCCAGCTGGCTTATAGTTGGGTACAGGACCCCAAACTCCTCATATTTTGAGGACAGGTCTGACAATCTGTCCAGCTGAGTCTTGTTCTGAAAACGTTCATATGATTAACACAGTGCATTATTCATGATAATGTCAGAGATGACTTGTTCCTTGAAAGAAGCCCATTCACAAAGGACTGTGTCGAAATCGACATGGGAACAAAACTTCCCCACCAGTGTCCTCAGGTGTGTGTGTGTGTGGTGTCATAAGGGAGTGTAGCTGCTTGTGGACCCAGTATCAAGATGGGCAATCACGCCATCCAAATAAGGATCCATCACCTCATCAAACAGGTGGGGAAAAGATGTCAGTATACTATTTAGTCTAAATTGAAGTTACATCAATGAAGTCAGCCAAAAGCTACATAATCATACCTGTGATTGGAATCTTTGCCAGTACTGCTGTCTTTAGATCGGTTTAAAGATGCTTCGTCTAGTGTCGGTAACAGTTCATCAATAAGTGTTACATGGAGCAGCGAGTTGAAGTGTCACGTGTGGACGGTCATGTGATCTTTTACATTTTAACAGAGGTTGTACCTTGCCCGGTGTTGTTTACAGTCCACCATGCTGGATTTGGTACCCAATGCTCATGAGATTGTTAGAAAGCTTATACTCTCGTCTATTTAGTGAGCAAAACGGTTTTGAGATCACAATCACAACAGCAGGTACAGCTCCTCAAACTAGCAGTCATCACGTAGTTGCCAGACTTTCTATGTGTTCAGCGGCATGACTATAGTGTTTAGATCGGTTTAGATGCTTTGTCTAGTGTCGGTAATGATTGTTTTATTGTTATATGTGGAGTAGGCCTACACTGTAAAACTTGCTCCTTCAATAAAAAACAATTAAAGAATGAAATGTGCTCCCAAGAAGTCTCATCAATATTATGTTATAAGTAAGAGTACTGCATTCAAAAACGTAAGTTCATAAGTATTAGCATACAAATATTTAAATAATATTTAAATAAATATAATTATATATATATAGAAAGTAAAAAGTACAACATTTGCCTTCAACTTGTAGTG
>NW_021166987.1:0-15496 GCF_900634415.1 Cottoperca gobio | reverse complement strand
CAGATTACTTCTCTGTTACATTGCTAAAGGTTGCTTTGGTAATCTGTGGATGTATTTGTGTGTTTTGGCTCAGGGATGGGAGGCCATGGTTACGGTGGTCAAGGTGATGTTTGTTCTGGCTTCCACAGCGGCCATTTCGTTCACATGAGGGGTTTACCTTTCCGTGCCACAGAGGGAGACATCGCTAAAGTAAGAACACACACTGAGACCAGTTACTTTTATTATTTCTCTTAAGGATTTGCAAACAATGGGTTCTGTGCAGGTTTTTAAAAGTAAGTCTTTAAATTACAAACTTCTTAAAGAATTTCTCTTTCCTGGAGTAGGCAGTGATGGATATGATATGGATATAAACGGCAGGGACGTACTGAAAGAATGCTATATACTAATGAATGATTCTGGGACATATTGTACCTACTGCTTTCCCATCATATTATATTCTATATTCTAGACTGTATGATTGATGGTGTAAAAAGGTCTTGAAATTTAACTACCAACTACTACTAACTGCAAAAACCCTGTGGAGCCAGATGAAAGACCTGACCTTTCGTTTAGGTCCATGTCGTCTCTGGTTATGTTGTGTTCATACTGTATGACGGTGTCAGTCAGGAAGCCCAAAAAGCACATTTAAATAAACACTGAATGTTGAAAGTCATGAAAAAACCGTTCCTACAGTTGGACATTATCTGTCTGTTTACCTGTTCATGTGTGTGTGTGTGTGTATATATATATATATATATATATATATATATATATATATATATATATATATATATATATATATATATATATATATATATATATATATATATATATATATATATATATATATATATATATATATATATATATCTCTCTCTCTCTCTCTCTCTCTCTCTCTCTGTGTATTTGTCTTTCTTTGTTCATGTAGTTCTTCTCTCCTTTGAATCCACTGAGGGTCCACATTGATGTGGCTCCCAACGGCAAGTCGACTGGAGAAGCCGATGTGGAGTTTCGCTCCCACGAAGACACTGTGGCAGCCATGTCCAAAGACAAGAACCACATGCGTATGTCCTCCCTTTTTCCTCTTTAGCTTGTATGTTTGTTCCTGTGACGCCTCTTTCACGCGACGTTAATGACACAAAACTACTTGTTGACTAGAGCAGAGGAGTGGATCAGCTATGTGTACAGAACCAGAATAATAGCTCAACAGATAAGCTGCCAGGGTGTTCGATGGTTGACTCTGAGTGGGTTTCAATGTTGGAATTCATTAAGAAAATATAATCGTGGTATTTTTAACAACACTATTTGAGATATTTCCGATTGTACTTAAACTGGGAAATTAGGTAGTTGAATTTAATTTACATTAAAAGGGATAGTTAGGATGGTTTGAATCCCTTTTAGTGTGCGCTATTTTTAGAACATCTTCCCGTCAGATCGCTCTCTCCGACGGGAAACTGAAGCCTCTTGTCTGAAAGGACTGTCTGACGGCAAGTTACTGATAAATGAATAAAAGTCGCTAAAATATATTTTGCTGCTGCTCCCGTCCACAGCAGTACATTTCTTTGTTTCCGTGGCTGTACTTGTCTGCTTCTTCAAACTGGGGGCGTGCCGAACACCCTCTACTGTAAACACACAATCCCTTTTAAACAGCAGTTCTTCAGTTTGAATGATGGACTGATGTTTTCTCCACAGAGCATCGCTATATTGAGCTGTTTCTTAATTCAACAGCCAGTGGAGCAGCTGAAATGAGTGAGTGATTTCATGATGAATAAAAGTTTGCTGTTAGTTCTTTATGTTATAGTTTAACTCGCTCTCATTACTTCATTCTTTTACCCTAACCTTTCTTTTCAAATCCTTCGTAGGTCGTGGTGGCGGCGGTTACTATGATAATTTAGGAGGGGGCGGAGGCTTGCGGAGCGGCGGGCTGCGAGCTTCATACTGATGTCATCCCACTCATCCATCCTGACGTTTGTTTCACGTCCTTTCAGGCCACATTTACTCCATTACTTTTTTCGAAGCAGGAGAGCTGATTTGAAGTCAGTCATTTGTTTTAATTGTGGGGGTTTACTAAAACAGACCAGACCAGCACTATTATTACACCTTTCCTTAAAGCAAATGAAGAACACAACAACTCGTCAATATTAAGATGTAATATTGGTGAATGGGCCAAATAGATTTCTTTATCATATTATTTTAAACAAAGATTTTTATGATTCACATGAAAAATATTTTTGTATATTGGTCCGATTAAGAGAAATCAAACGCCTATTTATTTTCTCCAGAGTTTAAATGACATGGATTGAATGTGTTAAAGGTTTTAGTGATAAGTGGAATGCACTTTAGTCGATGCAGAGGAGACACTGATCAACAGCGATGTTTTAATCTGTTTATTCTGCTTTCCTGCTTTGAAAAGTTGATAAATGTGAGCCATTGTGTTTTTTATGAATGTTTTCACAGTTCATTACAGAATTTAAAACTAAGTTGAATATTATATTCCACTCTCAAAGAGTGGAAGTAAAATAAAGTCTTTATATTTGAGCTGTAAAATAGTTTATGCAGCTGTTGTACATTTTGCCTAATAAATTTTATATTTAATTCTCTTTCTGTCTCCCTGACATCACTTTTGAAAAAGAAAGAAATGGTGTTAAGTTTGTTCGACAAAAGGGTTAAAGTCACGTGTGAAAAATGTATTTGACTCATTATTCTGAATTTAATCTCAGAAATAAAAAATTCACGTGACCCTAATTCTTTTATTGTAGGGTTGCGAATACGTCTGATAAAAAAATAAAGAATGAATGAATGAAGTGTGTAATCAGCTGAGACACCGGAGAAAGACCCAACAGTGAATGTTCACAATTTCAATGACATACATTAAACAACATGAACGATTGTGTTTGTAATGTGATTTAATCAGAAACTGCTACACAGTCGAGGCAACATACTGTTGGCAATAGTTAATAATAAACTGGCAGGATTTAGTAAGCTAAAGAGCCACAGTGATTATCAATGTGTGTATTTATACAACATACAGTGGTATCAACACTGTCCAAGTCCCAAAGCTGGGACATTTATAAGAGTGACACTGTACAAAAAGGTTTCAGGCCTGGGTGCAATTCAGAAACATTTTGCCTGTAGTACTTAATGATATGATAGATTCATGAGATTTAAAATATTTAAAATGGACCCAGGTCTGTTTTTATCTCTTCACGGGAATGAATACGTCCAGTTCTTGAAAAGTCACAGGTTGTAAACATTGTGTTTAAGTACAAAATAAGAATGTGCAGTTTAATTTGCATCGTAACCTGAAGACCGTACTTAACAGTCGTCAGCATTAATTTGACAACACAAAATAAATTGAACAAAAATGCTTTAGTTTCAAACTTCCTCTCGGGAATGGAGCAGCAGTACAATGTGGCTCTTCTTTAATAACATCTCCATCTGCACAGATCACTTTACAGGGAAGGCTCAAACAAGTTCCCTGAACTTCTGAAAGTAAAAATTAATGTGTATAAAACACAAAATCAAATATAAATACTCTGAAATCCATCTATATTACAGGTAATATAGGATTGGCAAGTGTTCAAACTTAATTTGTGGCTATGGTGTCAGAAGTGTGTAACACTCAAGTCTGTTCCTAGCCACTAACTAGTCAGTGAAGTGGTCATGTTGTAAGCTAGCCGTCAGTGGTTCATCATCTAAAGAGCCACTGTTGCTCTTCTTGGTCCTTAAGCAGCAGCCACTGCATTAGTGTCTCAAACAAACAGTGAATGTGCCTCTACTCTTGACTGCTTGCTTGGCTAGTAAAGGCTAGTGTTGCTACTTTGAAATATTCTAGATTCTCTCCAGAAATCCTCTCTGTAGAATCTAGGGGTCATTTTGGCAACATGAGAAGCACAAGTAGGTAATATTCACTGCATTTACACAGGCACAAACGGCACCAACGTTGTTAAATAAACAGAATTTCAGTTCCTTTGAAAGCGTCTAGTCGAGGTCGAAGTGTCAGCAGAGCAAAATCCGCTCGGAGCTGCGAAGGTTTGTTTGATTAGTTTGCAGAAAGGCCTTTGTTGCTACTGTGAGACGACTGCAACTAAAACAGGAACAGAACTACTCACAGCAGTTTCTAGTGAAGTTGGATTCAACAGGTTGACTTGATCTTTTGTGCCTGTGTAAATGTTGCCTTTATGTTTGTGTTCATTTCACTCCACCTCAAAAGAAGGCGCTATGAAGTCAGACTCGGTAACAAGGCCACGTTACTGTATGTATAAATTATAAAATCTGTTGGACTGTATACAGTTTAGAGGCTTGAAACAGAAATTATAACGACGCAGTACTACATGAGACTGGAGGTTTGGTTGAGAATTTGCATTTAGCTGCAGCAGTGCTCGTCACAGTCAGTGCAGGTTCACTTTCAGTTCATCGTGAAGTCGTTCCTCCTTTCATAGCAGAGCTCTGTCCTCAGACAGGTCATTATATATGTAAATATACCATAAATGGTTACATCTGTATAACTGATATTTAGGATAGATAATGATTGTTTATGATATTAAAGCAGACCAAAGATGTCATGTTGACCCATGTTGTAGTGGGCTGATTGCCTCTTCTGCATCCGATTACAAGAGAACATGTTTTTGAGTGTACAGCAGAGCATATGCAAATAAAGTAGTGAAGTCAAACAAAGAAGGGGCCGAATGATGCAAACGGCCCCTTCTTCTTGTCAACCTGTAAATGTGCACGCACATGGTCCGTTTCTAGCAGCAAACAGTGTGTTGAGAGAAGTTGGGAGATGGTTCTTACAGAGGGTAGGGAAGGGTGGGAATCACGAGTCTGATCTCAGATAGTTTGAAGCCGTTACGGCAGCAGTTCGGGGGCTCCTTCACGTTGGATTGGAGGAGCATCGCTGGAGGAGGAGGGCGTGGCAGGTGTCACAGACTCGGACTGGTTTTGGTGAGGCGGGCAGAGGCAGCTCATTGTCAGAGCAGCTGTTACAGAAAATCTCCCCACAGTTTCTACAGTGGTGCTGGAGAGAGGGACAGAACGAGAGAGTTGGAAACAAAATAACTACAAACAGGGTTCCCACACCTTCTTAACCATCAAATTCAAGGACTTTCCAGGCCCAATTACCTCGAGTTCAAGGACCCAACACTGTAGTTTGAGACACCGATCAAAGTTAATTACTGTTACAACACTGAGAACTTTTATAATGAGAACTAGGAGACTTTACAGAAGCTCACATACAATAAAACAGAAGCTTGAATGTGTGAACTTCTCAATTGTGCTGCGTTACAGTGACTATCTGCTCGCTCTCTCTTACCTTACCTTCTATACTACACTGATTTTTTAAATACTTTTATAACACACTACTATGACTTTTTTATGACAGCAAAACAATATATTGTGTAAGTTGAGCGATTCAGTTGATAAATGTGAGCCAGTGTGTTTACAACTTTGGTAACTAAAGGACCAAACCGTGGATTCCAGTTCCACCTGATTCTGTGGCTTCTCTTTGGCCATTACACCATCTGAATCTCGAATGCAAAAAAGTTGTATCCAACTTGTAAAAATATATAATAAATAAGAGACTACTTGGTGGAAGGATGTGGGATCATGGGCCAAGGAAGAACCGTTGACTGACCTTTCGTCTGGAGATGGAGAACTCCTTCTCACACAGCTTGCAGTGGCTGGCTTCCTTGTCCTTCAACCAAACCTGACCCCCCTGCAACGACACAACAGTAAATATCTATTTCATCCTAACTTTTATATATATATATATATATATATATATGCTCTTTTACTAAAACCATATCTAACTTTCCATCCTAGTGATGGAGAGGATTTAAAACATTTGTTTCAATTTAACTTTACCTGAAGAGCTTTGTTGGCTTCTTTGATGTCCTCAATCTTCAGTTTGGATCTGATGACAAAAAGAATAAAACTTTATTTATTTTTTAAAGGTAAAATAAATAAATGATTAAAAAACATTTAATAATGTAAATGTCAAATAATATGTAAAATATTCTCTTTTTGCTTTAATTTAGAAAAGCTTTTCTTGGCTTTCTCAAGAACTGAACTTTACTTCTTTGAAAGAATGCAAAGTACATGTAATTTGTTGTAAATGAGCTGAAACATGCAAACACTCTGTTTCACATTGTTTTTCTCTCACACACAGAATCTAATTTGAAATGCATCTAAAATTTAATTAAGCATTTAAAACATTTGGGGTTAGAGCCTTTTACTGACTGTGAAAACAGATTGATTATGGTGTAAATATCTTTTATTTAAAGCATACATACTCGCTCAGTTTGGAGCCTAGTTCCTCGAGAGCTTGTTCTTGGTCCTCACAGATGGTCTTCAGCTGAATGTTTTCATCCTGCAGACGATGAAACTCCTAGAAAAAAAATCAAAACAACAGAGAAAATGCATCAGATCAAATCATTATGCAAAGTCAGACACATGTAACTAAACATACTATCCATGATCACATAAATAGTATGTTTCTTTCTCCGTCTTCTTACCTTCTTTAGTCCGTTGATCTGTAGCGCCTCCGTGCTGAGCTGAGCCACCGTATCCCTCTCTCTGTCGAGATCATTTTGTAACGTCTGCCTCCACTCCCGCTCTATCTTCAGGTCCGTCTCCAGCTGGTGGCTACAGGGACACCACAAACATGTATATACAACACCAACAACGAGAATAAAGATAACAAAGAGAAAGGGATATACTGAGTAACAGATTAAATGTAGGCGCACTGGTTTGTTTTAAATGTGATTTACTGGGACTATGACAGTTTCAGTTCAATGGAGAAAAGCGTTATCACCAACAGCAGGTGTACCATGCTACACAGCCTATGGTGTATTTACTATGTAGTGTCTCCACAGCTTCTCCACATTAACTATTCATGTATGTGCATGAGTCTACACATCAGTGTGTCTTTAGAGGGGTTTTGCTTACAGTTGCCTTTCTCGCTGTTCAATCTGCCGCTGCAGGCTGTCGGCCTTGTTGGCAAAGTCCAACTTGAAGCGTCTGGTTCCCTCCTCGGCCGAGGTGCGGTGCCTCTCTGCCTCCTGTAATCTGCACCATTATAACCAGGGACAAACTCAGGACCATGGAGAGAAAAAACTGGGGGGGCGGAGTATGGAGGGAGAGGGACAAAATAATAGAGGATGACGGGTAAGGGGGGGGGGGTTCCTGGGTGGAAACATGAAGGAGGGATGGCTGATGATAAATGAAGAAGGTTGGGGTGAAGGATGGTGTTGTAATTTTCTTTGTTACAACACCAGAGAGTAAAACTTAGAAAGAGTGCAACCAGGGATGAAGAACACAGAACAGTAAGGAATACAAAGGGGAGATGAGTCAAAATAAAGTCTTTGGGATATGAGGGTTTTAAAGAGCCATCTCAGATACGTCGACAAAGAGGAGGATACTCCCACAACACCCTGACTCACAGCAACTGTTGCTTTAGAGCTTTGCTACGCCTTAAAAATCACACAATAAATGTCCCGGTGTCAGCACTCTGAACGTGGCCAAAAACTCAAACCACACCCAACACTTTCAAAACATCTAACTTTATTGATCACGGTGGTAAAAGACAGTAGTTGTGAGTTTTCAACAGCTGTACCGAGTGTTTATTCTTCTACAAATTGAGAGCAGTTACAGTACTATGAACATGGAGTTAGAATAGGTAGAATGATTACTTCCTGATCCATCACAAAAGTAAATAAATATGCCAAAGACGAGACGCAACAACACATTCGGGTTCCTTTGGGAGAAGCGCCAGAGGTTTACAATTCTTTACACTTGGCTCAGTTCTGTCTGTGCTGCAGAAACAAAGCGCGTGAATTGAGCAAAAGCTGCTCGTCGCACTGAGCTGTAAACATCTGCAAAATGTGACTCAACCTCACAATTATCCGTTTAGTTAAATCTATGCAAGAAGGAGATTGGCTGTGTCCGAAATCACTCCCTTCTCACTGTAGACTGCACTAGGGCTGCGACTAAAAATGATTTCCATTTTTGACTTAACTGCAGATCATTTTGATTAAATTGATTAATCGTTTGGTCTATAAAACGTAAGAAAATATTAAAATCCCAGTTTCTCAAAGTGGTGTCTTTAAATGTCTTGTTTTGCCAGCGCAAAACCCAAAGATATTCAGTTTATTATAATATAAAACAGAGAAAAGCAGGAAATCTCCGTGTTGAAGAGGCTGAAAACAACATTTCTGCCGTTTATGCATGAAAAATGTATTTCATGATTAATCAATTATCAAAACAGTTGCCGATTATTTTTCCTCTTGATCGACAAATCAATTAGCCGACTAATAGTTGCAGCTCTAGAGTGCACTATATTTACCCTATGCCATTTTAATTGAGTGTGAAGTGTGAAATCCATAATCCAATATAAAGAGTCCTCAAAAATTCCAACAATGGAACGAATAAGTAGAATCCATCGCATGTGACGAACCTTCTGCTAATAAACCCACAATGCATTTTATAACATCACCTGTCAGTAACGGTGCAAAATGACAATGGTTCATAAGTGTCCGAAATCTTCATTTACTGCTCACTATGTGTGTATTATAAAGAGAGGAGTGAGACTGATTTCAGACACAGGGAGGGTCATCACAGCCAGTCAGAAGCAGGTCAGGAGGTGCAACGCATGCAGAGCAAACTGGCAACAAATTAAAAGCAGGAGGCTGCACAAGCAAACTCCTGTGTGACTGACTGTGATGAGAGCGAAGCTTTGTCTTGGTTGTATGAACAGTGTCGGCTGCAATAAGGTAAGAAGACAGCCGAGCACACAAGCAGAAGTTACTCAACAACCTCTGCAGAGCCGACATAGATGCTGCTGAGGGACTGTACGGAAATTATTAGGGGGGAGTTCTGAACAGCGGGACGATTACGCATTTCTTTCTTTTTACTGAGGGGATGTCAGTCTTAAGCTTTTTCTTTTTTTGGGGGGGGGGGTGATTCATACCAACGTTTCATTCCCTTAATGATACCTGAAAAACACTGTAAATAATGTATCTTGTTAGCTGTGGGAAATCTTCCGTGAGCCAAGAAGGTCAACATCGGCTGCTTTTACAAAACCCAATCCTAATGGTAATTATTTATATCAACAATGTAAAACTTTAAAATGTTTAGGTGTAGAACTTTTCAGATTTGTGCCAAACTTTCATTCATTTGAAAGAATTGTTTTGAAATGAACACTGATGAATCAATTGCCAGACTGTAGAGGGTAAATACATTTTAGACTTTACCTCTTCCTCCTCTCTCTCCTCTCACTCGCTCATCAAACATGCCGTTGTCAAAACCGTAGTTGTTGAAGCCATTGTAGCTGTCAAAGTCATCGTAACCTGGACACAGACAAACGCAACACAATTAGACAGCCTACAGCTCTATAGAGCCAGAAACATGCATCATTAAACATCAATGTTTTGTTCTGTCTTTAGCAACGACAAATACAGAACTCTGCTTACCTCCTCCATAGCCCCCTCCACACCTAATGGTGTCCATCAGAGTCCCACCGTGGCCAGGTCCGGGCCCAAAAAACCCTTCCCTGGTAGCCCCCATCACGGGTCTATCGTAGGGCCCCGGTCTCTGGCCTCCCATCCCCCGCCGGGGAAGCTCGTAGTAGGCTCTGATCTCATTCCGACTGCTCTTAAAAATCTCTATATACCTGCAATATGAGAGGCCCATGAGGTGGAGCGAGGCAGAGTAGAGGGTTAAGGAGGACAAATGGCTCAGCTCAGGTTACATACACACATATGATTTACAGAGAGAGAAGGTAACCACACAAAATACTAATATTATAAATAGTGGTCTAAGTAGTTTTAACCTGGAGCTGAGTTTCTGAATGACTGAACAACCTCAACAAAATCTCATCCTTAGCTGGGCTTAGGGCTGTAGTGAAGGATTTCTACGCCAACCTAACCTCTTGTTACTTACAGTAAATACAATCCTTACAGGGCTTTGAGGTGTTACGTTGATCATTTTAATGATAAAGAACTGCAGAAAGAAGTTCGGAGCTTTAATGGTAGAGGCTACCATGACTGACTTCTGCTATACTTCTCCGCTTAATCCCCTCTTCCAAAGTAAATTACATGTATAAAAAGTTATAAAAGACGTGCCAATAAAGTGATCTAATATACCCAAATGTTGCCCTAACAATTAAAAAGAGCTCCCAGGTCTTAGACGACCAACAGCTATGGCATAAAATACTTACACCACCTTTAATTTACAGATTAGATGCATGACCTATCATCCTATTATTCAACATGTCACCATTGTTAACATACATAAACCCATCCCCTTATTGTAATAATCATCACATGAACCACCCAATTAGTTTACCCACTTTATCATTATTTTACCATAATTATTCTAGCACACCAACCCATGCTTATCATTCAACAGAACCCATCCCATTATTACCACAATTACTCTGATATGATCACCCATTAAACACTGCAATAGAAGCCCAACCCAGTCCAGCCCGTCCCTTTCCCATCTGTCCCACCTGTGCCCTATTCTTTCCTTGTGTTTCCCCAGAGCCTTTTCTGCTATCTCCTTTGAGGCAAACTGCACGAAGGCTTCCCCTGTGCTCCTCCCCTGGTAGTCCACTGGCAGAGTAATCCCATTTGGCACGATTCTCAACCCTTCAACCCAAGCACACATAAATACATAGGTCGGTAGGTAGACTGATAGATGTATAGAATAGATAGAACAACACCCACTGCATTACTGGAGCTTTCAGGATTAATATATGTAATGACGGCAAAAGAATATCAGCTGTAGTATCTCATGAGACTGCATTAAAAAGGGGGGGCATCTCAGAGGACTGAATTTTAACTTGTAAAGTGCCTGGCAGGGGAATTAACCAAATACTGGCCTGGAGTCCGCAGCTATATAATAAATAAAGAAATAAAAAACTTTCTCTGATACTGAACTGAATTTAATTATTATTTATTAGTGTTGTGACACTGGCCCATAATAATTCTTAAATAATAAGGTAAGATGTAATATGAAGGCTGCCAGAGAGCACAATTACAGTGCTGACCCCAGATCAGCATCATAGGACCGTCTCCCCTCAGCCAAACCAGCCCTTCCTGTCTTTTAACCCCCTTTAGGGGGATATCACGGTCACACAATACAAATGCAAAATAAAGTGCTTACATAACACAAACATGGTAAGAGTAGGGCTGCACAATATATATACACATCTATATATCTATATCTATATATATATCTATATCTATATCTATATCTATATATATCTATATATATATATATATATATATAGATATATATATACACACACATACATACATATAACACATAAGGGATTTATTTTAGTATTAGTAGAAAAACTGCACTTTAAAACCATCTTTTGTTTTGGTGCCTTTTGTGTTCAGTTCAAAAACATTTTAGGGGAAATAATTTTTATTTATTTTAATTCAACTAGCAATTCATTGCATTTTAGCAATATACTGAAAGCAGGAGAAATGCAGTGCTGAGTACATTTTAATATATGTTTATTTAACGTAAGTAATATTGTTATTGTGATATTCAACAACATTATCGCATAGTTTCCTCATATCGTGCAGCCCTAGGGAAGAGGCATACTAACAATTCAAAACGAGGACCAATTGGTAAACACAGTTTGACTATACTACAAGAACAAACATACATTAGGCCTACATACACAGACATGTTTATTTAAGTCAAATTAATACCCCTTTGTAATTCAAAATGTGAAAAGATAGTGTCCCACTTCCTAATATCATGGTACCCGTTAGGAAAGAGCTTTAAATGTAAAGTTAATTGTTGTTACACTTTAGTACAAACATGTACTTGGCATTAAAATAATGTTAAAGAGACTATAATCGGATATAAATTGTACATATTGTGGCAAATTCTGGGCCTTTAGACGTAGAATAATGTAAGTACACATTTTACGTGACAGTGCTCTACATAAATATTGACCAGAGATTAGTGAAATGTATGCAGAGCCAACATGCGTCTGACATTTCTTTTAGCTTTTTGTTTCTTTTGATTGTCTTGCACTGCTGGATAATTTGGTGTTTTGCACAACAAGCTAGCAGCAGTTCTGTCAGCACCCGTACACTGTGGTGATGACAGTAAAAACACAGCTACAGTGTGTCTGTAAAAACTATCCCTCAGATTAACATAATTCAACAACAGTTACAAAGTTTAAATGTTGATGTACCTGAGAAGAACTGAACAATCTCCTCCTTGCTGCAGCCAAAGGGAAGGCCTCTAAGTCGCAGCATGCAGCCGCTGCAGCTGTCGTAGTCAGCAGGACCGGTACGTTTCAGCACCCAGTCCATCTCACTACGGTTCGACTTGAACACTGAGTCAGACACACAGACAGAGGGACGCACGCACGTCAAGATCTGAGAGGTAAATTAAACTAAACAACTTTTTTCATTACAGTTTGGTATAAACCTTATCACACACACACAAGCTGGGAAATGTCTGTTTGTACAGGGAAATCAATAGACTTGAACAATGAAACAAACTTGTACTTGAATGGCAAACACACAGGAAACATCTGAAATGTCAGCGACAGAGTGAATTGCACTTGTTTTCTGTCAGTAATGTCATAAATTTCAGCAAATGTTTAAATAGAAAGGCGACACAGATAAACACTCACTGAGACTCAATGAGTCTGTTGCGATCGCTTATTTTGCTTACCCTCTATGTATCGGTGTCCCATGTATTTACGGTCCTTGGAGAGGGCATTCTTGAAATCCTCAGACATTTTCAGCTCAATAAATGCCTCTCCACTGGGGCGGCCTTCTTTCGAGTAGGTGAAGCACACTCCGTTTACTTTCCCTATGATGTCACAGTCTGTAAATAAGTAAGAATGATTGACATTTTCTTAAAAAGATGCCAACACTGAGATATTTGCTGTCATAACAGAAAAATTCAGAATAAAGGGTACAACTGGATCTGATCTAATTTTCCAAATAGAAAAGTATAATCCAACAGTAAACCATTCTCGGATTCAACAGGGATTCTGACAGCTCTCTGATGGCTGGAGTTATGTGAAATACAAAACATTAAGATGAGGTAACAGCTCAGAAAATGTTAAGAAACAAAGTTTGTTTCTGTGCGTAACAACAAGACAGGTTGTAGGAGGGAGAGAAGACTCTTGGACACAAATACAATGTCCCTTACACTCATGCAACAAATAAACAAAAGTGCAGATTTTTGGCAGATTCCTAGCTGAGCAGAATGTTGTTGCAGCAGAGCCCTGAGGTGACAACAATGCAACCAATTTAGATTTTAAAATACTGTTTGAACTCTACTTCCACAATTAATTAAATTAAGTGTTTACATTTCTAAACAATGTAAAAGGTAATGCAGTTTTCTGTCAATTTATAATGTACACAATCGTGAAAAACATGATCACAATTCATACACTAAGCAAAATAATTGAGTTTATTGTTCTAGGTGTCATTTCAGTCTTATACTTAATAACACTGTTCATGCCTCAAGCTGTGTGTGTGTGTGTGTGTGTGTGTCTGTGTGTATGTGTGTGTGTGTGTGTGTGTGTGTGTGTGTGTGTATGTGTGTGTGTGTGTGTTCTCACCAGAGAAGAAACTGGCAACCTCCTCCTGCGTGCAGGACCAGGGTAGCCCTCTGATCCGAACCACATAACCCTCTTCATTCATAGACATCCTCACTGCTACAGAGAGCACAACACAGCAGTAACACATTCAATTACTGTGTCAATAATGCTTTAATATTAATAATAATAATAATAATAATAATAATAATAATAATAATACACAGACATTTTGCATTGGCCATCACACAGTCATCATTAAATAACGATGTGCTTCCCATATCCCCAGACCTCCGAGCACTTCGCAGTGTGTGGAGTCCCTTGGCACAAAGTTTAATTAAGGTCAGAACTATTAGGATCACTTCTGTGCAGATACCTTTAATAAAACATATACGATAACCTTAATCCTACCAACTGCAGACATCAGAGGACGTTTTTTGTCTTATCTCACAGGTGCTTTATTCCATCATCCCAAATGTTCCTAATGACTTCATATCATTGTTTTCTGTTTTAATTAGTGCTTTTAAGAAAAATATACCAAATACAGTAAACCAATGAATTGATGTCCCGGGGGACCCCAGTCAAAAGCAGACAATTTATTGAGTTCATGTTTGCTATGCATTTAAAGTATTGCACACTATCACGGGGTAGGGACACCCTGTCAGTCAGCGATGCAGCGGACACAGATTGCATTACTTGCCTTGTCTATTTTCGTTGTACACAATATGCAAATGAACTAACTTTCCTAAAATCTTGGGTTTTTCAGATGACATTATAACCAATGCATGCATGCACACAACGTGTTTTGAGAAACTATCTATTGGTACATTACATTATAACCAGAGCAGCAGCATTCAACTATAATATATGCATATTATTCACAGATACCCTCAACATCAGTTCTGCAAAAAGTTGGCGTTGTAAGCAACAGTTTTGTAATCTTTAGGAAACTAAACAATTGCCAGAGACAAAAGCGACCGTACCCGGAATTATAGCAAAGATGCAACAACAAATACCCGGTAGGAAATACCAAATAATTTAGCACGATATTTGCACGTTACTGCCGTTGTCACAACAATTAATTAACGTTACTTACTTCCTCCTTCCAACTGTGTTTCAACGTGTTGCTAGCTAACGTAATCAAAGTTCAACTTCAACTCACGAAGACCTTTCCAAGCATATCCTAACAAGACTTTATGGATTATTTAGTCAACTTAGTTGTTTAGAAGATCGCTACAGGAGAATATGTGTCATCCTGGGTGCTCTAATGATGCTAACGTCTCTCTACTGTCAGGCTGCTAATGTTAGCAGCTAGCAGGCTAACAGGCTAACAGCTACGGCTAACTGTAGGACACTGACAGCGGTCAAACGTACAGGGCAGCCTAGTTCAACTCCCGACCATCGTACGCTGTCACTGGGTATCATAATCTGTACCCACAGACAGAAATACATATGTCAGAAGTGAGTGACAAATGTGTAAAAACGATGAAATTATCTCACAGTCGCCTCTCGTCCCCGGTCTCCTGCTCCTGTCCCGAGCCTCAGGCAGGTGTCACTAACGTTGTACCAGCAGACCCAGCCAGGTAGTTTGTCGCGAGACTTGGACAAAAAAGAAGATGACGTTTGTGACTTTTTCTAATAACAATAACAATAACAATAACAATAATAATAATAATAACAATAATAATAATGATGATGATAATTCCAATAATAAAATATAAACGTGTTATAAGATTAGGATTCAAGATTCAATACTTTATTTAATTAAATGTAATAGGGTATATGATGCACTACATTGAAAACTGATTGTTTACAGGCTGTGAGTGCCCAAGGGAGTCCCCTGAGTGTGTAATGAAATGTATTAGGCAAATTAAATCAGTCTTCGCCCGATCAGTTAATACATTTATTATTATCCTGCATCTGGTGACTGCTGCA